>NC_092512.1:73327659-73628259 GCF_047511675.1 Marmota flaviventris
ATTAAAATATTTTACTGAGGTACCAAGGCTCTGGTCTTAACCCTCTTCTTACCTATCTATACTGGCAGCCTTAGGGACCTGTGTGGCTTGGGACACAATACCAACTCCCTCATTTACACCTCCAGTCCATCCTTTCCCCTGAACTCCAGACTGGTACATCCAATGCCCACAAAATGGCTCCAAGTGATGTCAACAGCATGTCAAACTGAGCTCCTCCCCACACACCATACTCCTCTCCTACCAGTTGCTTTGGACAGAAACCCTGAAATCGTCTCTTACCTTCTTCTTTCTGTCACATCATAGACACAGGTTGTTTTTAAATCCTATACACTCAATTTTCAAAGAATTTATGGAACTTGAACATTCCTCACCGCCTATACAGCTAGACATTTGTCCAAGATGCTATCGCTGTGATCTCTTTGCCTGTGCCCTCTGGAAGACCCTAGCAGCTCCACAGTCTTCTCAGCATAGCAACCTCGGGATAGCCTATTAAAACTGACGTCAAACCATGTCACTCCCAAATGACTTCCCACCACCTTTAAGCAAAATTAGAAACCTCCAATGGCTCAATGGCCCTTTCCACTGTGGCTCCCAGTGAACTGTGACCTAACCACCAGCAGCATGATACCACCCCAACTCCATAAAACATAAGCATCTCCCACCTGGCTGCACATGACAGCCACCCTCTGCTCCAGGGACTTTGCCTCTGTCTCAGATCATTTTCCACAGAAAGCTACAGGACTCACCTCCTTCCTGCCCTGTTCTGTCCCAAACATCCCATCCTAGTGAATACTTCCCTGGCCCAAAATGTGTTGGTTTTCTGTGATATAACAAACTCTGCAGCCTAAACCAACATCATTTTTATTTAAGAGTCTTCACAGGCTGAGGTCCAGGCATGGCTTACTTAGGTCATCTGATCAAGATATCATCTGGGACACCTTTCTCTCTAAAGGCCTCAGGTCTGTACACTTGGGAAAAAATCAAGATCCCTGTGGTTGAAAGATGGAGGCCCACTTTTCAGATCCCAGAAGCTGCTCACAGTCCCCAGCTCTGTGGCTTTTCATAGATCCTGTTAAATGTGGCAGCTCACTTCTTGAAAGCCAGCAGCAGAATCTCTATTCTGGCTGCTGAGATGGGGTCTACCAGAAAGTTAGCGAGTCACAAAGTGATAGCCCCTCATCTTCACCATGCTGGTAGGGCCTGCTCACCCCCAACAAGAGCTATCTAGAACACTGCCCTGCAGCCTCTCTAAAGCTGCCACTCCCACACACCCTGCAATACAGACATCCATCCCTGTCTCTGTTTCATTTTCCTCTATCACACTTTTTACGATTTGAAAAACTAAATGCTTTATGTACTTTTCTTCTGTGTTCTTCGCTTCATGTCACTAAAGTCTCAGGAGGACAGAACCTACTGTCTATTTTCTGCTATATCCCCAGTTTCCAGAACAGTGCCTGGCTCAGAGTGAGCTAAGAATACAGTAAACTTGAACCAGTGCATTATTTACTACATCAGCTGCCTTAAAACCATCAGGACTTCAGCATCTCTGCTGCTAAATTGCAAATTTCTATGCCCTTTATTTACAGTTAACCACATTGCATCAGAACTTTGTTTAGTCACACAAGATGAAATTAAATGTTATCCTTCCCATGGTAACAAAGACATACAGTTTGATTTTCACGTCAAGTTCCATTGCAAACATGGAAAATTTTACCCAACTATGTGGTGAGAACTCCACATGGCATATTTGGAAAACCAGAATTTTAGGACTTATGTAAAAACAGATGTATTCACTCTCTGTTTCCCAGGCTTACAGATAATTTTTTTTGCTGATTTTTTTTTTATTATTCTAAAAATTCTTTGGTTGAACAGTTGAAGGAATAGGAAGTGTGTGCCCAACTTTCTTTGAATACTGACTCCAAGAAAAACCACAAGTATGTGATTATGTCTGTAATTCCAACAGAGAGAAGTATGAATTTCAGAAACAATGAACATCTATCACTGGAGGAATCAATGTTACGGATCCATTATCCATCTCATTTAAAGGAATGCTGCTTCTTTGCAAGAGGTGGAGGAGAATGCTAGACCAAGAGCCATGAATATGAAAGATGACTCCTTATAAAACATGTTATTTGAGATGCATTTTAACTTGTGTGCCTCTGGTTAACAACTTTTTTCAAGTGATTTTAAAAACCACAAATGTATAATCCCTTAAATACTCATAAACCTAGTTGCAAAAGCAAGTTCTATAATAAACTGATGATTTACCTGACAACATACCTGGTGAACACTTATGTGGTCCCCGCAAAAGTACCCAAAGATGAGCAGACCACCCTAGCTATGGCAGGTCCTGAAAAACAGCCTGGTTTTTCTTTTGTGTCTTGTTTATGCTTTCTCGTTCCATTTCAACAAAACTACTGCTATTAATGTAATTCAGGAGCAGAATACGTTTCTAAATCTCCCTTGTCACTGACAAAGGAACATTCATTTCTGAACTGCTTGACAGTTTCTGCGTCTGGCCTCTCCACTCTCAGCATCCACATAATTTCCAGGTTAATCTGCCAAAAACGATGATTTTGGCAAATCACTCTCCTCTGATCATCAACTCAGAGTGGCTCCCCGCGGCCCAGCTTGTCAAGTTCATTTCTCTTCCATGACCCTCATTGTCAAGTTGTTGACCTAGGTTAAGCCCTTAGCCTGGATCAATTTGGTTTCTATGTTAATTGCAAGACTGCATAGTTGACTCCAGGCCTCATGGGGCCACCACTAACCTGGGGGTGAGTGGATGAAGGATACAGAACAATAAATGAAAATCACAAACATCAAATTCTCAGCCCTACCATTGAAAATGTAATAACATCTCCATGTGTGAAGGATAGAACTGCTTCTCTTCGCCATAAAAACAAAGTTTAAGAAGTAAAAAAAAAAAAAAAATCTGCAACACCCAGTCTTCATCAACTCAAAGTAATGGTGTTATGGTCATGTACCACATAACGCCATTTTAATCAATCATGAACACATATCTGAAAATAGACCTGAAAAATGCCTATCCACCAGTGACCTCGCAGCCCTTGTCAAGTCAATGCTTTATTACTCATGTGCTTGTGTGATGCCGATGTGAATAACATACTATGCTGCCAGTCATCAAAAAGGCCAGCTCACAATTATGTATAGTATGTAATTCTTGACCATGATAACAAATGACTCTGCTGGTGGTTTATGTATTTACTAACTACACTTTTCATCATTATTTGAGTGTACTACTTATTCAAAAAAACAAAGTTTTTTAATATGCAGTGTTATGCCAGCAGCAGCCTCATATATCTCCTGTTTACTGACTGTGTCACCTGACTGCATCAAGAGGCCACGTCATGTGATTGACCTGTACCATTTGGCTTTGGGTAGGCACACTCTGTCATGCTCGCACGACAGAATCACCTATCAATGCAGTTCACAGAAAAGTCCTGTCATTCAGCAACATGTGACTGTGTAAGCATCGGGGTCAATCTGGCATTTCCCGAGCAGCCTAACTGAACTGAGGGAGAATTCTAAAAATGGCCCCAGGATCACCACCCACCTCCCCACAATGGTAAATATCAGGAACTCTAATTTTACTGTCATGATTAAGATATAATACAGCCCACTGGACTTCAGATAGAGAGATTATCTAGATGGGCCTACCTTAATCCTCTGACCCTTTAAAACAGTTTTCCCTGGCTTGTCACAGAGGAGAAACTAAACGCACCTGAAGGATTTGACAAGGGATATTCCTACTGGCTACAATGTTCCCAAGAGGATCCATATGGCATAAAACTGCAAATGCCTTCTAAAAGCTTCTAGAAATTAAAATCAGTCCCTAGCCAACAGCCAGGAAACAGGGACTGAGGCCCTGCCAAAAACTTGAATGAGCTTAGATTTTTCCCCAGGGCCTCACCTAAGAACACAGGCTGGCCAGCACCTTGAGTGTTAGACTCCAGGAAGGACCCAGCTGAACCACTTGAGGTCCCAACTCAGGGAACTGGGTATTGCTGTGGAATTTTGTTACCCAGTAACAGAAAACTGATATGCTTCCTATAAGCCTGCCCTCTGTTCTCACAAAAATACTGTTATCCCAAAAGCACAGCATTGTCTGTGAACACGCAACTAACAGGCGGAAAAGAAAGAAATGCATAAGAGGCCTTGGAGGAAAAGTCCATCCTTCCTATAGAACTACGAAATCTGGGGGAGAAAATGGAATCTGTTATGACAGTGACTGGTTTGTTTTAGTTTTTCCTAATACACTGTTTTAAAGATCACAATGTATAAATCACTTTTCTCAGAGATATTAAAATGGGAATCTGCCCTTCTGTGATATTTGATTAATGTTAATATCAATGATAAGAACATTAAAAACATAATTTACTCAGGTTTCCATGAGGTGAATCCAGAAAAGTGTCTATCTTTTATTCATCAAAATATTAACTGATTATCCACTATAGATACAAGATCGTTTGTAATAGAAGAAAAATTGTTTGGAATGCTAATAAAAATCCACAGATTATTACAAGAAAAAGCATCAGAGGATGTTTGTTGTCCACTGCTTTTTTGAGAGTACACATTACCTACTAAAATATAAATATTCTGAATATAATTTTTCTGCAAGCAAGCTTACAATTATTCCATTTGTGGATCCTTGTTCCCTGTCTATTCCATAGCAGGCATTTACAAAATACAGGTAAGTGAGCAAGTCCCTGCTCTCTAGGCACATTTTATTAAAAGATAGAGAAAAACAAACCTATTAGGAATTGAAACAAGCAATTTAAATCAGTACAATATTAGTGGTATGTGTACCATTTAAGATTCAATGTAGTATGGGAATTATATGTGATGGTAGGAAGAGGCTAATTCAGAAAGTGTTTATCTTCATCCATCCATCCAAGAATATAATAAAATATCTGACCTAATAAAGAGTAGTTCTGACACTTGTACATGCCCAACAATCAAACTACATTTTTTAAAGAAGAAAACTAGCTTTCAAGGAGTATTTCTATCCATTAGCTGCTTAAATATGGAAAGCAATTGATAGTTTCTTAATAGGTTACTAGTAAGTTTCGTATCTGGATATCATGAAATTTTGTCTATGTTTGCAAAGGACACTATTTTACTCACTTAATTTCTAAAGTTTCCAAAAAGAAAGTTGTATCAAAACCAATCTAATTCCTCACAGAGTATAGCATATGAGCATTCTGGACATAAATCAAATGCACCAAGACTTTCACTCTTAACCAAGCAATGTGAAATGACAATAACTGCATTTGTGGGGTTTTTTGTTTGTTTGTTTGTTTGTTTGTTTTTTGGTACTGGGGATTGAACCAAGGGCCACTTAACCACTGAGCCACATCCCCAGTCCCTTAGTCCCTTTTGTATTTTATTTTGTGACAGGGCTTCATTAAGTTGCTGAGGCTGGCTTTGAACTTTCTATCCTCCTGCCTCAGCCTCCTGAGTCACTGATTACAGGCATGCATCACCACACTCGACAATAACTAAAGTCTTGAGAAGACAGAATGATTAATAGAAAGTGTTCAATGTTACGGTTTAGGAAAAAACAAGCATAGGCATACACATATAGTATTGATCATACTAGTTTTGCTGAAAGGAAATAAAAAATACTAATTTCTATTATTTTACAATGATTTTTCCCCCAGTGAGAATTTTCCTCATAATCATCTGTGTCTTATTTTAAGGCATTTATTTTTTAAAAGGCTGAGACATTGATTCCTCACACAAACCGTCTTCAAATCCACAGCTGAAAATTTTTCCTAAAAGAAATAAACTCAGCATCAGATGTTTAACATCTGCTGTTTTCTAGACAAAGTCAGGAATGCAAAAACATCAGGCTTGGAAGTAACAGCCAGGTGATGAATGCACTGATCAAATGCAGAAAAAAGTGACAACCATGGCCCAAACCCTTCAGTGGTTCATAACCACATGCAAAATTGTGGCGAATGAACACAAAAATAATTAAAAGGTAAGAACATAAGCTAAGTGCAGTGTGTGTTCCTTTAGTCCCACCTATAGTGAGGCTGGGGCAAGAGGATCACTTGAGGTCACTAATGTGAAGCCACTGGAAAACACAGAGACCCCATCTCAAAAAAAAAGATTAATACAAAACAAAAACAAAACAGCACCAAGAACTTTATATACACTTCGAAATAATTTAGATAATTAAGATGACAAATTTTATGTTCTTAATTTAAACTGGAGGGAGGGCAGAGGGAAGGAAGGCAGGGATAGATGACATAACATTTTCAGATATGACACCTTGAGACCTGGTAAGAAGGAGAGGCAGGAAGGGGTTGGAACCTGGATGTCCCTATCCAATAAAGGGAAACTCCCCTGTCGGGGTGAAGGTGTCCAGAATCAGAAATTCCAAGTACTACCATGGTGTGAGGTCGATGGTAATATTCCTTTAAATAGAAGAAGATTCAGCACACCAAAGGAACCCCGCAAAACCTGTGCTGAAGGAATAGTCAATGCTTCTATTTTTATCTTCACAGTATGAATAGATGATTTTCCTAAAAACGTTTGCAGATGCTTCTGAAAGGGATTAAGTTGCGGGGTGGGAGGGGGCACTGCAAAGTACTGTGAGCTGAAGGACACAGCGCCAAGGACCGACTTCTACTATGCTGAAGTATGCTGACAAACCCTACAGTTTCCGCAGGGTTTGAGGATAATGAAGCAAGTATTTAGAATTAGCATTGAGTTTCCTCAACACACACTTAACACCAGGAATGTGAAAAATGAAGCTTTCGTGCTAGTAACTTCTGGAGAAGTTGGAAGACGGTGAAAGAAGCTAATATTTAAATTAAGTCCTACTTTGACATTAATCTTGTGGGGTTTTTTTCCGTAATTCACATATTGGTCACTAAGCACACTCATTCCATTTCTACAAGAAGAAAATATTTTAAAAAACCCTAAAAGCTCAATATTCTTCTACACTTTTTAAGAGCCCAGAAAAAAACCCTCATGTTTTATAATAAATTAAATCATTAACCAAAACAAGCATAATATGCACAAAGATAGACTTCTTCTATTGTTATTTGGTAATAAGTACTATGGCAGGTATACACACACGCGCGCGCACACACGCGCGCACGCACACACACACACGCAAACACATGCACACACACATACACACACACACACGTGGAGCACAAGAGAAGGGGGTAAGAGAAAAGAGGACAATTAATTACAGTCCTACGAAGTCCACAGTGCCTCTGGTCACCCACTGAGCATCAATGACTAGAACCACAGCCCTGGACAGTGGCATTCAGGGAATCACTGATGAGGGATATAAGAACAGGAAGAGACCATCACATAATTCCCAGAGGAGACAAAACTGGCAGATTTCAGGCATAGTTCACATATAGCTACAGTTTCTGAAAAAAAAAAAAAAATTCTATAACTCCAAACCTTGACTACACACATCCTCACCAAACACAAACCACAGACCCAAAGCTTCAGGTACTTAGTATCTACAACTATTCTACATATTGGCTGGGGCTCCTTGACTAGCTCATCCAGCCTAAGAATTGTGAAGTGGCTTAAAATTCTGCAGAATGCTACTTCACTGCTTCCCAAAACTAAAGAGTATCTCATTCTTCTTGTATAGTCTTCACTGTTGCACAGGAAAAAAAAATGTACTGAGTTTCATTTTCTGCTTAATGAGGTTCATTCCTAGGATATTATTTCAGTATTGTTTGGAAATGCCCCCTACCATTACTGATATTTTCTCTTCTAACTCTTCCCACCCAACAGTTTTTACTTTGAAAGTGTGTTACCATGACAGATGTCAACAACAGCTCTAGAAATCTGTCATGTACCTTAACAGTCTCCTCAGTTTGAGACATGAGACCTTAAGGACCTATGTATGATGAGCAAGTTCTTTCCAATATTTGTAAAGTCACCAAACACTGCACAATTGGACTGTGATCATCATAGTAAATGGTGACCCCCCCCACAGCCATCATCAGCAGCAGCAGAATGGCACAGTCTATTTCAGGACCGGAGATAGAGTACTGGGCCACTAATGCCTTCCGTCACATCAATCACTCTTCTCACAAATGTCAGTAAGAGCAGGTGACACAAGCTGAAGATTAAGAAATGCTGCCATTTCTGAGTTAAGATATGCCCGCAGATTTCTTATCTTTGGATCCATGCTCTAAGTAAGTTTCCAAAGTTGAACTGGCAAGAAGGAAATTTTATATACAGGTACATTGATGGTCCTAAGATTTTTCTGGTCATCTCAAGATTATTAATGGATGGCCATGTTGTATGTAAGGAGAATTCTGGATATACACATAGTATAGTGGAAAGAATGTAGTACATGAAATCATGAGTCTTGAGTTTTTTATGTGACAGTTTAACGTCTGGCTCCTTACAACCACTCTGTGACTCAATGTCCTTGTATGTTAGTCAAGTTTTCATTTCTGTGACCAAAATAACTGACAGGAACAACTTAGAGGAAGAAAAGTACCTGTGTGTTCATGGTTTCAGAAATTCAGTCAAGAGTCAGCTGACTCCATTACTCTGGGCCTGAGATGAGTAAAGACATCATGGCAGAAAGGAATAGCCAGGAAAGCTGCTCATCTCCTGGTAATCAGGAAGGGGGTGCGGCGGGCCCATGGTGTGGAGAAGACAAATCCTTCCAGGGCACACCACCAGTGACCCCCTCCTCTAGCCAGGTCCCACCTGCTTAGAGTGACCACCCAGTTACTCCATTCAAATCATTAATCCAGCAAATATATCAACCCACTGATTAGATTATGGCTCTCATAATCTGATCATCTCATCTTCTATGTTAACACAGGAGTTTTTGAGGGACATTTCATATCCAAACCATAACACCTCATCTGTAAAATGGGCACTTCTCACAGTGTCCACAAGATGTACAAAAGATTTCTGACAACCTAGAAGTCTTAGAAGAATGAATTATTATGATTTTATTCCAAAGTCTGCAAGCGTATCTTACTAACTAGTAAGGCTGGTTTTGAATTTGCAAAAAATATGAGAATTCAATTATAGCTAATCTGATATGCTACCTTGGCCACTACTTTACTTTTCTTTTTTTTAATATCTATTTTTCAATTGTAGTTGGACACAATGCCTTTATTTTATTTATTTTTATGTGGTACTAAGGATTGAAGCCAGGGCCTCGCGCGTGCTAAGTGAGCATTCTACCATTGAGCCACAACCCCAGCCCTTACTTTTCTTATGTTAATAAAATGCTCTTAGCTGAAAAAAGGATAATTTCTCTGCTGTAATCTGGGTATTTGTATGTCTCCCAAAACTCAGGTGGAAATCTGATGGTCAGGGTGATGGTATTAGAAAATAGGGCCTTTGGGGGGTGATTAGGTCTCTAACCACAAGGGATTAGTGCCCTTATGAAAGAAGCCCCGGCTGCCTTTCCCATTCTGCTTTTTGAGGACACACGGAAGGTTCCACTATGAGGAACAAGTCCTTACCAGTCACAGAATCTGTGGTTCGTCCATCTTTGTCATCTCAGCTTCCAGAACTGTCAGCAATAAATTTCTGTGGTGTATCATTTACTAGTCTAAGGTATTTTGCTATAGCAGCCTTACAGACTATGATATGCTCTTTGAAGGAATGAATGCCTGACCTCTGTATTCAGGTATTACAGTCTTAATATGATTTTATAAGATGAAAATATCCATGGTTTATGAATAAAACTAGAGTAGTTTTCACAGATGACTAATGGTCCTTAATTTTCTTCGTGGCAGTACTGGGGATGGAACCCAATACCTTACACATGCTAGGCAGGTGCTCACTGAGCTACACCTCCAATCCAGTCCTTGAATTCTACTTGACCAATAAAACAGTCAACAAATAGACATGGCTGTCAGAATTCAGGGTTCAGCGGCTTCAAGGCACAGGGTAAAATGGGCTTGATTCATTAAAAGGCATCACATACAGGAAGGTTGTTCATGAAAATGTGGAAGAGTTATCCCTCCTGAGTACACAGCATACAATCAGATCAGTCAACAGCTCAGGTCATTCACACTGTGAATATTCACTGAACACGTACTATGAACCACAATCTAGAAACAGCGAAGTCACTAATTACACAAAATTTCCTGCCCTCAAGATGCTTAAATGGTCAGTTCTACAGTTTATTTTTTATTATTATTTTAAAATATTTTTTTGACATTGATGGGCCTTTATTTTGTTCATTTATTTACATGCATTACTGAGAATCAAACCCAGTGTCTCACACATGCTAGGCAAGTGCTCTACCACTGAGCCACAACTCCAGCTCCAGTAGAACTAGTTTAACTGAAGAGACAAAGATGCAGCAGCAGGGGAGTGTGGTTACTACACTAGAGAAACTGGACTCCCTGCTGTGTGGCCTGGATTCCTGCTGACACAGTCTGCAATGCTTTGAGCATTAAGAGACTGGGATCCAAGACTACACATATGAGGTCCAGTGCTTCTGCAGCCCCTTAATAAGTGTGGCAACATATCAATGTTTATAACAGCTCAATTCACAATAGGTAAGCTATGGAACCACCTTACCTGCCCTTCAACAGATGAATGGATACAGAAAATGTGGTTTATATGCACACTAGAATATTACTCAGCCAGAAAGAAGAATGAAATTATGGCTTTTGCTAGAAAATGGATGGAGCTGGAGACTATCATGCTAAGTGAAAGCCAACCCCCCAAAAACAAAGGCTGAATGTTCTCTCTGATATGCAGATGCTGACACACAATGAGGTGGGGAGGGAAGAAAAGAAGTTGATTAGATTAGAAAAAGAGTAAAGAGGGCTGGGGATGTGGCTCAAGAGGTAGCAAGCTCGCCTGGCATGCCAGCGGCCTGGGTTCGATCCTCAGCACCACAAACAAAGATGTTGTGTCTGCCGAAAACTAAAAAATAAACATTAAAAATTCTCTCTCTCTCTCTCTCTTAAAAAAAGAAAAAGAGTAATGAAGGGAGAGGAGATGGGAATGGGAAAGGCAGTAGAAGGAATCAGACATAACTTTCTTATGTTCATATATGAATATACGACCAGTGTAACTCCCCATCATGTGCAACCACAAGAACAGGAAGTTACACTTCATGTATGTATGGTATGTCAAAATACATTCTACTGTCTTGTATAACTAAAAAGAATAAAAAGAAAACCTAAAATAGAAAGTTTTAACATAAAAAAAACGCAAATTAACCTGATTGCACAGATTCACAAAACATCATCTTACAGTCACATTACAATTCATTTCACTAATTTAAAAAGTGACTCTCTAACATGCTTTGACTTTTAACTAAGCAAAACTACCTAAATAGAGGTTTTTAAAAATTTTCAGCCAACTAGCCATTATTTCCAAAAACTAAACCTCATAAATTCTACATATATACCCAATTTAATACTGAACACATTAGCTGATGAAACAGTTCAAGAGTTCCGTTTCTCTTCATCCATAAAGTATTCTTACCTTGTCTCATGAGAATTTCCCACCTGGCTGTTAACAACTAGTACTTGACTAAACAGTATCCTTGACTCCCTAAAATCTGAAGGATGGGCGAGGTTTGAAGGTAAATGATGGCTGAAATATCTAAAATTGGCTTCTATTATTTTATTGTGGAAGTCTATGATTTGTAAAACTACTAAGCTGATTATTTTGTTGAGACTAGTCTATGGTCTGGCCAACTAATGTCTACCTATCATTAGAAATCAGTACAGATATTTATTTGATTGCTCTGTTGCAATTTTGAAAACTTGCCTGGCACAGGTGAGGTACTGGGTTCGATCCTCAGCACCACGTAAAAATGAGGTATTGTGTCCATCTACAACTAAAAACAAAATATTAAAAAAAGAAAAAGACTACTACCTTGCCTGAAAAACAACAAAAAAAGAAGTAATTCCCAAGAAGCACAGACAAGAAGTTTTATGCAAGACCCCCAAACACATGTAAGTACCAGAGAAACAGTACTGACATTCATTGGTTCAAACACCTCCCATGATAGGATAAATGTCTATTCACCCAATCAAAACACATGCAAAAGAATCAGGTAATATTATATTAATTTTTCAGAGAGACAGGAAGTATATCAGAGCAGTAAAGAAAGAGAATCCTAGAGCCAAGACAACTGGATCCAAGTCCTGTCACAATTTAGTACCTGTGTGATATTGGGCATACTGGTTTACCCTCCCTAAGATTCAGTTTTTTCATCTATAAAGTGAGAATAACAAGAATACCTAATTCAGCACTGTTGTGCTGGATGAAATGAGATAATATATAGAAAACAGCTAGAATATGACCTTGTAATAGTGATTACTATGCAAGTTTTTAGATTTGATATTAATATTGTTAAATAAATTAAAGCCAAAAGAGATTAACTGACTTGTAATGGATTAAAGAATTGCTCAGTGATTTACTCCAGAATGAAAAAAATAAAAAGCTCCTTATTTGCAGGAAAGTGTCACGAGACCACAACTTTCTGTCAAAGGCAAAGGCATGCTTGGAGTAATACTTAATTCAAAAAGCACAGCTTATACCCCTGAGTGCATCCCCTAGTGATGTGGCCTTCCCTACACCAAGCAGGGGCTGGCTGCTGCATAGCTGCCACCTGCTGATGCCGACTGGTGGCCTCTCCTCTTGGGAAGACAGACCCAGTGGGCAAACAACTCCATCATAGATAATCAGCCATAGACTCGACTTCAGTCCCAGAAGGGAGTAAGTGTCCAGAGGCTCTTGCATCCTGTCCTGGTGGGGTGCAACTGCTATCATTTATGTTCTTTAAATATCAGCCAATCCCCCGTGCACTGCTCTCATACCTCAGAACATCATCTCATTCACTGAAGTGCAAACAGTGCCGGGTTCCTGGTGCCCCAGGGGAGAAGAATGTGTTATGAAGATGCAATGTTTCCTGGGCTGGAGGGGACCAGGACCATTTCCACAGCATGAAGTGGGACAGCTAGAAATCAGAAATAGTCCCTGCCTGTTAACTGGCAGATGCTTTTTTTTTTTTTATCTATTCCAATCTTATACAAGGATCCCAAGAAATTTGTTAATTGGTTTTGATGCAGACAGTAGTTTTTAGTTAATAGAAAACAGAATAACAGACACAGGAAATATGTTTTCTAAAAAAAAATAAATAAAATAAAAAGAAAAAAGTAAATATATGTATGCAACAATTCAAGCTTCTCTCAGACCCACACTTAGCATTCTAGAAAAGTGCAGTGTACCCACAAGACGGCAGCGCACACATTGTTTGGTTGTACCCAAACGGTGCACACTGCCTCTTAAAATCAATTGCCCAGCTAATTCCTCTCTTAAGAAATGAGATAGGATGATCTCACTGGGCAACAGTAAAATCCACACAGGTAAACGAGAGGTTTGACTGGATTACAAACAGATACGCTTCATAAGACAATCTGTGCAAAGAGCAGCCACAGGGCAAACAGGTGCCACAATATCATCTCTGCATGATGCTGACACTGCACCCCCAATTCTCATTATTATTGGGTTGAGCCAGAAAGATCAGGAAGAAGCACTCCCAGCCCTGGATCTCAACAGCTTAATAAACATTCATATGTTCTATTTTTAAAATTAATTAACATCTGTGATTTTAGAATTTCTTTATCATAAATGCAATTAGTACAGTTCATTAGATAAGGTATGCATTCTCTGAAAAGAAGAAACCGGAGTTTTCAGTCCAATAGCATTATTTGTTCTAACTTAGGGGCCTGATTATAAAAGTCAAATCAAAAATGATGTCTGATGGAAACAAATAAACCATACCAGCCTCTCCCTAGCAAATTGTAGGAAACTGAGGCTTGGGGAGTTGACACAACATAAGACCACATCCCACTGAAAAGTCAAGCTAGACTCCTGCTAATTTCATACAAGACCTCAGTTTCAGAGGTCTCAGTCCATATGCAGCCAGCTCCATTCCCCAGAGGCTCCAGGTGAGACAAAGAAAACAATTTCAATTCTTAGTACTGCTTCCTGAGCTGCTAAAGTTAGCTGTCTGCCAACCTTCCAGTGGACAGGTCACTGTAGGATTACCAAGTCCTATAGTTAAAACCAAGGGAATGGAGACACATACGCTAGTTTAGGAAAAGTCCTGACATACTAATTGATTAACAGCTGGAAATGCTGCTCACCCCAAATCTTCCTGTGCCAACTAGTACAGCACAAAACATCAAGTTCAGGCTGATGGCAGCTGGTGGCTTCCATAGTGAATGAATTTCAACATCCAGAATGATACCCTCATCATTTTCCCTACCTGGCAACAAACTCCCATCTGCTGTGATTTTCTCAGACTGGGGCTTACCCAAACAGGCAGAAGCCACAGAATAATGACAAATTAAAATGTGGGAGGGGGAGACAGAGAACATTTGCTAACATGTTGGCTGAAACACTACCACCAATTAATTGAAAGGACCACCCACTGATGATACATAAGAATGACAGGGTGTTTCAAATTTGGATAAATGTGGACTTTAGGGAAAAAATAGGAAATGTCTTCACATTTTAGATTAACAGAGTGGTAAAATTTCTCATTGGAATGAACACTTCCTCTCAACTTGCATTCATGTGGTTATGTTACCTTGCTGTGCCTGAGCGTTTAAGATATTCCTCTTTCTAAAAGCACTTCAAAGGGGGAAAAAACCCACAGGTGCATTCATTGCTACAATTTATTTGAGCAATAAACCAACATATGCTGACAACGTTGTTGAAATAAGGGTAGCACAGAAAGAAAAAGTATCCTAAGTACACATTTTCAGCTTCATTAAAAACCGAGTTTTTAAAAAAAGAAAAAAAAATGTTGGTGCTGCCTTCTTGTAATTCATTTTCCACTTAACATAAGTCTCTGGGTTTTCAAGTTAAAAACTAGTTTTAAAGTTTCTAATATAAGCATTTGTAAAGGGAGAAGAACATGCTTCTGGAATTGCATGGAAGCAAGCATATTCCCTACAACTAAAAGCATCTGGTGTAGGCAGTCTTTGTAATTTGTTGGATGGTCACTGATAGTAGATTTTGGATTCCCTCTTCTTCCAGGACAAATCTAGGAGGACACCATCCAGGAGCACCTGGTCTCTACAGTTGTGATAGTGACAAGATGACAATAGTCCAAGAGCCATAAATCATCCTCTCAGAGAGTTGCTGCCTTGCACACAAGCCCAGTGTTCCCAGGGCCACCATCACCATCCCCTCTTCATGACTATACTTCACATATCAGCAAAATGGAGTATTTAGAGCAAGCTATTTTTGCTTGTCTGTGTCCAATAAATAGCCACAAAATGCAGACAAATTTGTTTTGGGAACATAATTATTTGTGCAAAGTAGGAAAAGGTAAATATTTTGCACAAAAATAAACAAAGAGGGCAGACAGGTTTAACCAAGGAGAGCTGGAGTGGGTATATATAATATGTCGAGGAGGTGACCTTCAAGGTGACCTTCAAAGGAGGAGACGCCCTCCCTCTGGAGACCCAAGCCACCATCAGAGGTCAGACCAGAAACACAGCTCTGAAATCCCTGCAGCACTTTCAACCCTCCAAACAGGTCTGGCACCTAGCCTGGCTATTAAAAGAAATAACTTACTAAATGAATATTATATTTAATTGTGAGAGAAGTAAGAAGGAATAAAATTTCAAGATTATGTAAAGTCAGTGGATCCACAATGATAAGACTATCTCTGCATCGGTGAGGAGAAATTCAAAGGGAAGGAAAAGAGAACAGACAAAGACTTTCTGGGCCCTGGCTACAACCCTAGGGTGCTTCAGGGTGCCTCGGCCTCGTCCAATGTGGACTGAAAATTATATCACTTAGGCAATGGGACTCTATGTTTGTGTAAGACTCAGGCTGATCTAAAATAGCTCTTTACATTGTTAGCAGAACCCACATACAAGAAGGCTCTCAGAATGAGGATGGCCCAGGAGAGGCAGCCCAGCCAGGTCACCCCAACCTCATCCCAAGCAAAGGAGCCATCACCAGGCAGAACTGCCCCCATAAGATCGCGGGACAACCCACAGGAATGCCATTTCAAAGGCTCTGGCAATTCCGACATGCTCTCCAAGGCTCCTGTTATGGTTTAGATGTGATGTCCCCCAAAAGCTCAATGCAAGAAGGTTTAGAGAAGAAATTATTGTGTTATAGCCTTAACCTAATCAGTGAAATAATCCCTGAGGTAATGAGTGATAACTGGAGGCAGGTGGGGTGTGGCTAGAGAAAGTGCTTCATTGGGGGCTTGCTATGGGGTATATATTTTGCATCTGGAGAGTAGAGACTCTCTCTCTCTCTCTCTGCTTTCTGATCACCATGTGAGCTGCTTCCCTCTGTCACACTCTTCCTCCATGATGTTCTGCCTAACCTGGAGCCCCTGGGGAATGTAGCTGGCTGTATATGGACTGAGACCTCTGAAACTATGAGCCCTTAAATAAACTTTTCCTCCTCTACAGTTGTTCTGGTCAGCTTTTTTTCGCCACAGCAGCAAAAAAGCTGACTAAAACAACACCCTCAGGGGCTTTCTGTTCAAATAATTATTAAAAAAAATCCCAGTTATCCCAGTTGAATGCTAAATTTATAGAACTATAAGATTAGACAGTAACTTCAGCAGATTACCTATAAGCTTCTCAAAGATAAGAGCCATGTCTTCTCAGCATGGTGATGCAGATATCCAGTATATCAGTTATGTGAGCCACAGGATGGGCAAACACAAACACATGGCTCTTTAGGAAACTCCTGAAAGCCAAACTCTGTGTGCATCTGGATGAAGCAAATCTATTTCCTACCATTATGGGTAATATAAGGGCTGATCACTTCTAATATGATTTGATGCATTTGTTACTTTTCATAGCTACATTCATTGCATGAAGAATTCCTATACTAAGAATACCAGTAAAATAGAGGAAGGGAACCAGAAGGAGGGAGGAGGGAGGGTACTAGGGAATGAAATTAACCAAATTATCTTGTTATGTAGTATGCATGTATGAATATGTAACAACAAATCTCACTATTACGTATAATCGTAATACATCAATAAAAAATTTTAAAGGAATAAATGTAGAAAAAGTTATCCTTGCTGCATTCTTATAAAGATGTTTAAAAAAGACAACTACAAAATGATCTCAATTTTCTCTACTGTAAAATCAAGGCATTTGTGTTAAATCTGGAACATTTCTATATGCAAAATATGGCAGCTCTGAGCAGAGAGCAGTCATTGACAATGGTCCCAGGGCTGATGGCCAGAAAAGATGGCAGCTTTGTTACCTGATCCAAAGTGACTAACACCCAAGATTTAATATTTAAGTGAAGATGCTACAATGCATTTCTGTGTCACCAGCAATCAATCACTCAGGGAGACAAGGCTGGCA
Organism: Marmota flaviventris; assembly: GCF_047511675.1. Lineage (NCBI taxonomy): Eukaryota > Metazoa > Chordata > Mammalia > Rodentia > Sciuridae > Marmota > Marmota flaviventris. The sequence continues at coordinate 73,345,038 of NC_092512.1, forward strand.
TGATTTTTCAACATGTGCAATTATCCTCCAAGGAGTACCTTTTGAAGGTTAAGACACAAAAATTGGGCAAGCTACTCAGCAAAACAATCTAGAATTCATTTGGTCTGCCGTGCCCCAGACAGTCGCGCGCCTCAGTCATGCTGTGGTGATGCCAATCTGCTCAGCTGACAGGCTCCAAAGAAAGAAGAGCAGCCTGAGATGAAATGCACACTGCAGTGGGTAGAGGGACAGAGGGAAAAATCAAGACAGGGAGGTCTGGTGGCCCTGACGACAATTCTGTTTTCCAATTCTAATTAACTGAGGAAACAAGTCAGAAAATCTAGCCAAGGACAGTACTCACTGAAAGGAGACACCACTAAAAAATTGAACAGATTGCAAAGAATATTCCTTGTTAAAACAGAACTTGATCATTATGACTGACGTGTACAACTTAAATTGAAAACATTTTAAATCAGTAAAATAAAAGCATTTCTTTTTGGAAAAGGCAAGCAAAATTATACATTTGTGTACAAACATCCGGAAAAAAAAAATGAAGGTATGTTTTTTAAAAAAGAATTCCATGTAAGATTTCATTTATGATACACAGCAGGATTTGTAGAAGGTTAATCAGCCTAGATTATAGACTATATTTTTAAAAATTTAACATACTTGTACCTTCATGCCATTAATATATGAAAGGCCTATTAAAAATTCAATGGCCTCAAAACCCTGAAAAATCAAAACATATCATCAGCTGTTTTTCTCCTTCAACCAAACTGTGAAATAAGGTTAACAATAATCATACAGTAGTCCTCCTTTATTTGTGATTTTACTTTACACAATTTCAATTACCAATAATCAACCATGGTCTGAAAATATAAATGGAAAATTCTAGAAATAAGCTATCCCTAAGTTTTAAACTGCATGCCATTCAGAGTAGTGAAATGAAATCTCATGCCATCCTGCTCCATTCCACCTGGGAAGTGAATCTTCCCTTTGCCCAGCGTATACATGTTGTATACACTACCCACCTATTGTCACTCATTTTTATCATTTAGAAGTTGTCTCGGTTATCAGATGGACTGTCAGGGTATCACAATGCTTATATTCAAGTAACCCTTTTTTACTTAAAAATGGCCCCAAAGTGCAAACTTTCATTACAGTGTATTGGTATAATTGTTCTATTATATTATTGTTGTAAATCTCTTAGAATACCCAGTTTATAAATTAAACTCCATCAGAGGTAGACAGATATATATATATAACATACATACATACATACACATACATACATACATACACATACATACATACATACACATACATACATACATAGTAAATATAGGGTTCCTTACTATTTGCCACTTCAGGCATCCACTGGGCATCTTAGAACAGGTTTCCTGTGGATAAGGGAGAAGGGGGGATCACAGTAATGAAAGTAAGACTGGATATCAATCAGAAAAACTCAGTCTTGAAAATCAATATTTGTATTACAGAAATTCAAAAAAAGTAGTGCACTTAGCACTTGAAGAGAAAATAATTTAAATTCTTAGCATTTGAAGGATTTTAAGAACTGTGTCCTACTACCTATTAAAATGTGTTCATGCTTACATAGTCTGCTCTTTGATGAAACTCAGGTCAGATCAATACCAAAAAACAAATAAGGAGACAAACTTAATGAGAACTGAAATCAAAGGTTACTTATGGGAGTGTGCCAGGGTGAGCGTCCTTTTGGTTAATCTACTCCAATCCCAGCAGCAACTCAACTACTCCCTGGTTTGCAGGAACTTTTACCTGGCACTTCTACAGATTTTCAGAAGTTAGCCATATTGTTCTTACTGGCTGAATCTCAGAACAAACCATAACCTGTCTGCAGTCATGTAATAAAGTACACATTTTAAAGTTGTGAAAATTTATTTCATAAAATCATAACAAATAGGGGCTGGTGTCTCCTGTTGGGGAAAAAGAACACATCTTAGCAAGCTCAGTTTTAGGTTTCCACCATGAGGAATGAGCACTATCAAGTAAGATTATAAATCTTGATTTCAAACAGACCAGAAAAGCCCTGGCTAAGCCTAGTCCTTTCCTGTGCAATGCAAACAGACTTGCGGAAATTCAACCACAATACTATTCTCTGCCAGAATTTAGTGATGCTAATAGAGGCAGAATGAATTCTTCCCCAATTAGCTGAGAGAAGATGTAGCAAAGGCACTGATGAAACCACTCAGAGTAGTAGACTGAAGTCTGTAGTAGAGATGTGCCACCCTGGACTCCCAGAGTGGCTGACTACAGCCTCCCCTGCAGGACATGTAAGGGGCCTTCCAGAATACAAGCCACAACAATAGCAGAAACATGGGGGAGTGGCCTCATGACTCAAGGCTGGATGCTGCCTGGATGCTGCTGGATGCTGAGGTGGAATTTTATCAGGACCTCCTCTGAAGAGGCTCATGCCACTGAAGCACTGCAAGAGCAGGGTTCTTTGTTTAAGGTTTCAATTATAAGAAAGCAGGAGGGAGGTTAAGGGGGCAAAAGAAGGAAGGAGGGGAGCAGGCAGAGAAGGCAGAAGGAAAGCAGGGACTCCAGCCCATCAGAATCCTAAACAGGATACAACAAAGAACTAGGCTAACTGCATTCACCAACACAGGGTGCCTGCCTGCAATGTCTTTCTTTGTGGTTTAAACTGTTATCGCAGTTATACTAAAGGCAAATTTGAAAACTCATCATGTTCTCAGCATTCTAGCAAATGGGTTTTCACTTGCCCAATTCCCTTGCTGTGACTTCAATTCAGTTCCCATTTGCTCAGCACTCCACAAGCCCGATGCCAGACGCAGGGCACTGATAACAAGACAGGTCTCCACTACCAGAAAGGCTTGGACATATTCACTTGCTAAGGTGACTCACAGGGAATTATAGAATTTTATACTCTTTTCTTTAGAATATTTTTTTTTTCTTGGTGGTCCTGAGGATTGAACCCAGGGTTGCATATATGCTAAGCATACTTTACTTCTGAGCTATATCTCCAGCCCTAAAAGACATTTTTAAGACATGTAATGTCATTTGCTTCAAATGACAAAAAGCAAATGTGTGAAACAAGTGGTGAGAAAATTCCCTAATACGCCAAGGACTCAAATGTGTTTCTGGTTCAAAGACAGAGGAAAGAATGCCAACGTTTTTAAATAAGCCTCATTTAATTTAGGTATAGTAGATTCGAATGTCATTAGGTTTCAGTTCGCTTCCCTTCTTAGAAGTTTTGGAACAACCTTATAATGGGGATAATACTTTAGTATACTTTAGTATACTTAACATTTAAGAAGAACAAAAGATATCATCTAATCAGACCAAAATAATTACACATATGTAGTATAAGCAAAGATGTGTAAGATCATGTAGTCTAATATTACTCAAGATCTGTATTTATTTAGTTGGTTTTAAAATTTCATAAAAACCCAAGAATGTTTTCTTTTATATTTAAAATATGGGAATTTGTAAGAATAAAAGGATTTCATGAGTATGTAACTTGACTATTCACTCCAAGTCAATCACAATCAAAACTTTTATGAATAAACACTTGCAAACAAAATAGACAATAATTTAATAAACTAATGATGAGATTACTGAATGTGTAGCCATTCTTCTCTAATACTTTTAGATATTAGCCAGCATTCAGGGTCACAATATCTGTCCTATGAACACGTGTTCTAATGAAGCTATTATTATTTTACCATTATCAAAGAGAGCTCCCATTTCTATAGTGTGCACTTTATGCCTGATACAAGGTATTCTGTACGCACCAACTCATTCATTGCTCAGAGTGACATTTACAAAGTAGGCTTTATCATCTGTCCTGTAGAAGATAATAGTAACAAAAACTACAAACATGTACAGGTTGAGTATCCCTTATCAGAAATACTTGGACCCAGAAGGATTTTGGATGTGGGGTTCTTGTTTTGTTTCTTGGTCTATCTGCTTTACATAATGAGATATCTTGGGGATGGGACTCAAGTCTAAACATGAAACTCATTTATGTTTCATATACACCTTACACACATAGCCTGCAGGTAATCTTGTACAATATTTTTAGTGTGCCTGCTTGTTCCTGTAACATAAGTTTAGGTACAGAATTTTTTCACTTGTTGGCATCACATCAGTGCTCAAAAAGTTTCAGATTTTGGAGCATTTTAGATTTTCAGATTAGAAATTCTCAAACTAGAGTAAACATTTCCCATGCGCCAGGCCATGGAGCAACTAACTCACTTTGTTCTCACAAGAATCCTGTGATATGAGCACTGTTATTATCCTGATTAGACTGATGAAAGACTGGGGAACAGAGAGTCAAAACCCTTCCCAGGGCCACATGTGTTATGACAAAGCTTGGGCGCTAACCCAGGTCCTCCTCAACACCAGAGCCCACACTCTCATCCACTATGGTAAGAACTGTGGCTCCTCAGTCCCATCTATGAGAAGAGCTATGACTGCAGATGGCCAAGGGTCAGGGTTGGTCTGGGCAGAGCCAGACCTCAACCCACAAGTCAATTGATATATCTGGCTGGGACACCCTCCCCCAGGTTTCCCTGAAGAAACTCACCACAGGAAAACAAAAGTCCTGCCTCAAAACTGGCACGGCTCAATGGTCCCTGGAAAACTGAACCAAAGGACAATGCTTCTGACTGGCTGAAGTGTGAGTATCCCAGAATAAAGAGCTCTCATGTCCACTCAACAGTCATCTGTCACTTGGTTACTAAGGACAAGTCTGTACTTGGACCACAGTAGGTCCGTGGTAGCTAAGCTGGTGAAGGCAGACGCTGCCTCAGGAGGGGAAAGAGCAGGGACCCAGACAAACATGAAATTCTGAAACCAGGACAACACTCTTTCTGGGTGTGCTGGGGGAAACCGTGTGATGAAGGGATCAATTATAAGGGCATATGAGGAGGTTAATAAAGGCTAAAAGGAAGAAAAGATGGAGGTTGAATAAAAGAAGAGAGGTGAGGGGTTGGGATTGTGGCTCAGCGGTAGAGCGCTCGCCTAGCACGTGCGAGGCACTGGGTTTGAGCCTCAGCACCACATAAAAATAAATAAATAAATTTAAGGTTTTTTTTAAAAATGAATAATTTTTAAAAAAAAGAAGAAGAAGAAGGGAGATGACACTTCTTCTCCCAGGATGGAGTAGAGGTCAGGGTAGACGATCATTGGATTAGACAAAGGAGAATTGGGGGAGTAGGAATGAGACAGGAACAGGATTAGAAATAGGAGAGACAGCAGAATGAATCAGACATGACCTTCTTATGTTCATATATGAATACACCACAGGGAATCTCCACATCACGTATAACCACAGGAATGGGATCCTAATTAGAGTAAACTATACTTCCTGCATGTATAATAGGTTCAAATGCACTCTACTGTCATATAAATATTAAAAAAGGAGGCAGTTGCTACAGAAGGAAACCACTGTGCTGGCAATCGCTTGGCTAACCTACACGGCTGACCTAAGGACAGACAGAAGCCCTGCGAGGAGTGAAACCAGCAACTCCAGAGCAGCGTGGGAGTGGAGGCACCACAGCTGGGCAGCTCACCCCTCCTGCCCAGCACCCAGGACAAAGATGCTCACTGTGACTGGGCAACCCCCAAGTCCAGGTTCTCTGGGGAGCCCTGGAACAAGGAATTCATTGGTGCAAGGGGAAGTCGGCACCCTCCATGTGAGCTCATGGCAGTAGTCCCCCTTATCTGTAGGAAAGATGTTTCCAGGCCCCCAAAAGAATTCTGAACCTGAAGAGAGTAGAGAACCCTATTCACGCCATGCTTTTTCCTATACACACGTACCTGTGATAAAGTCTGAACCTATAAATTAGACACAGCAAGAATTTTACAACAACTAATAAAAAATAGAACAGTTATAGCAATATATTAATAAAAGTTACATATGTATGGTTGGTCTCTCTCTCTTTTTCTTATTGTACATAATTCCCCTCTCTTATGATGATATGAGATGACACAATGAAGCGAGGTGAATGAGTGGGCTCTGTGATGTAGGGTTAGGCTACTATTGACCACTTCTCTGTTAATCACTGGAAAGCCATTTTGAGTTGAGTGTGACATCTTGCACTGACCCACTATCCCTTCCCAGAGGTGAACCATCCCTTTGTCCATCACAGATGTACTGTCAGTCCCTTCGTAGCCTTCTCAGTTATCAGAAATCAACTGTTACAGTAACACAGTTCATGTGTTCAAGTTTCCCTCAGAATGGCGCATGATTTAAAACTTTTGAATGGTTTACTTCTAGAATTTTCCATTTACTATTTTCCAAATGTAGATGATGACCATAGGTAACTGAAACCTTGGAAAGTAAAACAGCAGATAAAGGACAGCTGTAAAAAAAAAAAAAATACACAGTCAAAATAACCCAAGTCAGTGGCCCAAAACTCCCCAAAATTACCATTTAAGCTAGCAAGGGTCAAAAAAAAAAAAAAAAGAATAAGGCACAATATTTAGCAAAAACTGTGAAATTACCTTTACTCCAAATATTTGTCACTCATAGGATAAAAGCATTCATTGTAGTCCAAACTTGTTTATTAATACTATATATGCACGAAGAGAATAGTAATTAAGGTATATACACATAAATCTATAATCAATACTTTCTCTGGGAACTGGCTTTCAAGTAGATAGTGATGTTCTCTGTTCTATATCTGCAACAATTAATTTTTTTGCAACATATGTTAGTGTTTGGAAAAAAATACCTGGTTTCGTGTCCAGTGGGAATAGTCCCATGTTCACTAGTTGGGAAACAGTACACTGTAGCTGCTTTACTAATCCCTTCAGTAATTTTGATTCTAACACTCAAAATTTAAATATAAACAGAAAGAGGGTTCAGAATTCTCAAAAAGTCACTGCAGTCAAATACCCAGGCAAACTCAATTGGGGGGGGGAGTATATATCTGATGGCCAACAGGGATAGTGGGGGCAAGAGGACAGGTGCTGGGACAAGCCTCTCAACCAGACCAATGGCAGCAGCACTGTCCCCCCAGCAGACACAGGAATGAGGACAACTGTGTTCACAGAGGCAATTTCTGCCAATCTTGCCCATGCCTGCCAGCGTGCAAGGGGTCAAGTGTGTGTGACCCGGCACAGACTTCACAAATGTGTGCTGAATGAATATGGAAAGAAGGGAGTGAAGCAGAGGGAAGGAGGTCAGGAGATAGAAAAAAAGGGAAGGAAAAGTCAATCAAAATGGAAAAGGCAAAAAAATTGGGAAGACTATCAAAAAAACATAGTGTTATGTTTACTTGATCATATTTACACATGAATTTGATAACTTTTTAAAAAGTGAATTACCTTTTATATCACTTTCGGGTCTTAGAGAGTCCTGGTAGCTTCCAATTCAAGACTCAGAAAAAACAGGAATGGTGCTCTGGATGTCCAAATCAGGGATTTCTAAAAGGAAATCAACATGGATTAAAAATTATGCTGAAGAATAAAAGTGATTTAAAAGTAGCATTAAAAGGAAACCGATTTTCATGGAATAACAGTAGGTTTCCTAATACAACGAGGGAAAAGTTGGGTTCAAAGCCCTTTTCTAATTTAGCTGGTCTAGTAAACTTTAAATTGATTCCAGAAGAAAACAAAAATCAACTATGGGATAGGCTTTCTTTGTGTACTGAACGGAAAACAGCCCAGAGGAGAGACAGTGGATTGCTTCAGCCCAAAGACCCTGGCTCTGCATCCTTCCAATCCCAACATGCCCCAACCAAACTTGTCAGCCCTCCCAGCCCATAGAATCAGGCAGGAAATGAAGCCTCCTGACAAACCACAGCAAAATTGAGGAAGGGAACAGAGATTTGTACTTTAGGAACTTGATTCATGTTGCCAAAGAAGAAAATATTACGAGACAAGTACTGGAGCTGTTCTGCCCTCCAAATGCAATCCTGACCTCAGCTCACAAACAGGAACACAATCCTGCTTGTCCTTGGGCTGCTTTCTTCCTGCATGGAGGACAGATTTAGAAGGCTATGCCACCCCAAATTTTGAATACACAATATTTTGTTTTCAGAAAGGGGAAAAAAATGTACACTGAGCAAGCATGTCAAGGACCCAGAAAGAACACAGCTCCATTTTTACAAAGGACAGGAGAAACAGAGGCACCTTGAGGAACGTCCCTTCCCAGGTCTGTTGGATGTGTAACTGCTGTTAACTGTATTTGGAGACACTTGGCGGAATCATGAAAGTGATGTTATCTGGACATCTGGCAACTCAGAGAAAAAGACTGTGGTGGAGATTTCCACTGCCTTCTCCTCTCTCGCATCTGCTTTTGTTGGATGCCATCAGTGCGAATGACTGAATCTTTGTTTACTTGAAAGTGGGAGCTAGCAGACAGGGAAGGAAAATGTTCTGGCTGCAATAGATATCTTCTTTATTGAGATTCACTGTATATTTTGCACGGTTAGAGGAGTAACCAGTAGAAAAATATTTTTAAGGACATGCTTGGGACTGTGACAGATGATGGCTAAGAACCACTTCATTCAGATCTAGGCCAGATTCCCAATCATCATTAATTCCGCTCTGGAGCCATGTGTAATGAATGGCACGTCTGAAGTGTATTAGTAAGGATGGAAATCTTGACCTAGATTTTTTTATAGCTTCAGAGAAATAAGACAGAAAGTCTGGCTAATACTTCCCACTCTTCACCCATAAAACTTTCAAAACACATCCTTACTTTGTGTTCCATTGCCTAACAATGCTCAACAATGACACAGAATCATATCTAGTACTAGACTAAAACTGAAATAGAGACACCGAGTTCCATGTCTCTTTTTTGGTTGCTTCTGGATATGCAATTTAAGTCTAACTAAAAAAGGATCATATAATTTTAATACTACTTTAGCAGCATTGTTAAAAAATTTTTTGTATAGTTGTAGATGGACAGCATGCCTTTATTTTATTTATTTATGTGGTATTGAGGATCGAACCCAGTGCCTCACACACTCTAGGCAAGTGCTCTGCCACTGAGCTACAACCCCAGCCCCTAGTAGCATTTTAATGTATGTTTAAGCCCATTTAAATTCACTGTGGCCCACCAAAACAACGAAAATGTTTTTATACTGAAATATTTTGCAACCAGTATTTCGTTTTGAACAAAACTTGAATCAAAATTTTTTTTAATCTTTGTCATTATTTTTTCCTTTTCTTTCTCACGTTTTTTAAGAGGGAAAGTAATGAAGAGCTAGAAAAATTATGCAATTATGATTGCAATGGGAAAAATACTACAAATGAAGAAATTCAAGTTTGGATTTATCTTCAAAATTGTCATGTGAAACTAAAACCATTCCTAATAAAAATAATTCAAAGTAAATATGCTTAAGACTTAGGAACCTTATGGTTACTCCAGCTGGTTAATTTCACAGATGAAGAAATGAAAGCCCAGAGTGGTGAAGTACTGTCACTTGATTTCCTAGATTCTATTGAACCCCTCTACGCCTGCCCCCCAAAGGAAAAACGACTCAGGAAACAAATATCCATTAAGGATGATCTCTTTCTAAAAACTATGAAAGCAATTAAATTCTGTGCTCTATTAGGTCATAGCTGATCTTTTATTTCCATAAATAACTAGAAGTTATTTATGGAAATAAGAAGTTAAATTTTTCACCTATTTTAACATAAAACAACAAAAAATGATTTTAACCAGCACAAACATCATTAGATGAGTCAACTCAACTTTATTTCAATATAAACCACTTTTTAAAATTTTCGAGAGCAGACTGTATCTTTCACTCCACTGATAAAGCTTAATAAGTGATTAAGGCCCATGAGGAATTTGAAATAAACTGGGATACTCCTAGGCTGTCTGACATAGATATGGTTACTCTAACAAACACAATTTTCCTCTCTTATTTACAGTCAAATCAAAATAAGTTTTCTACAATCCATTTTTCAGTAAATTTTACCAACAGGTATGAAGCAAAAGAAGTTATTCTGTAGTCAAAGCAGTTTTTAAACTAAGAATTTCAAAATGACTTAGTATTAGATCCATCACATCAGACAGGACCTGTATTCTGTAAAACTGGAACTCACTCAAGGCACTCGATTTCGCAGTAAGGAGTTTACTATCATGGGTACTTGACTACTCCATTATTTATACGGCACAGTGCTGGTATGTGAGATCCAAACAGCAAGAGAGGGTGCACTGCCCTCTGCAGATTCATGAATGAGGAGGGCTGGGGAGGATCTCCCAGTGGCTCTAGTTTGTGTGGGATGAGTGTGCACGTGGGAGGGTGTGTTCAAGAGAGGCTGTAGTTAATAAATCCACAGGTGGTTTTCCCAGGGACTATGAATTGACAGATTCCAATGAATTAAGGAGTAGAAGTAAGGAAGTAAGGAAGCAAGGTCAGACAAGCTAAAACAGGCCAGTGGGTGACAAAAGAACCCCTCTACACCTGCCCCTCAAAGCAAAAACAGCTCAGGAAACAGTATATCCATTAAGGATGATCTCTTTCTGAAAGCAATTAAATTCAGTCATGATGAAAAATTTGCAGATTTCCCATCTGTAGATGCAACCAACCGCAGATCAAAAATATTCAGGAAGTAAATTTGCATCTTTACTGAATGTGTACAGATCTAAACCAAGACAGTATTAAAAACTACTTAAATAATATTTACAGCATACCAATATTAAAAGTCACCTAGAAATGATTTCAAATTATGAGAAGATGTGCATAGGTTCCATGTAAATACTGTGCAATTTTATATAAGGGATCTGAGCATGCTCAGATTTTTGTATCCAAGGGGATTCCTGAAACCAATACCCCACAGACACAAAGGGACAATGATAGCTTCCTTATATGTCTTTATATAAAGTCACTAATAACAGTAAAACTCAGTGTCAAACAACCATGTTAAGGTGGGGGGAAATAAGATTTCGATACACATTTTTAACAAGGAAAATAAACACCATGCAAGCACAGAATGAGATTTTCAACATAATTAGTCAGGAAAAAAAAGTAAAATAAATCCTTAATGAGGATTTATTTACATACCATTGCATTTAGGTACCATTACAACTAGAATGAATGAATTTAAAGTCTGAAAATTCTAATTATTTACAAGGGATTCTCATACTGAAACACCATTTGGCAGTTACTCATCTACTAAAACACATGTTTACCATATGATCCAGCAGTTCTACTCCTAAGCATAAACCCAAGAGAATTTAGACACACAGGTTCCACACATAGACTTGTAAGAAAATGTTAACAGCAGCCTTGTTAAAAAAAAAGTCCCAAACTTGCAAGAACACGAATGTCCATCAAATGTTGAATGCATAACCAAATTATGGCAAATACTACTCAGCAATACAAGGGAACAATTATTGAAACATACAACAATATAAATGAATCTAAAGAGCACTACCTATGGGAAAGAACCCAAATACGAAGGACTAAATTTTTTTATTTTTTTTACATGAAATCAGAAGGAAAGCAAAATAGCAGCAACTGAAGCAGATCAAGGAATGTCAGGATCCACATGGGGATGGGACTGACTGGAAACAGGCATAAGAGGAAGTGCTCACGTTGTAGCAGAGGGTACATAACTGCTCATACTTGTGAAAATTCATTGAGCTGGGGCTGGGATTGTGGCTCAGTGGTAGAGCACTTGCCTAGCATGTGTGAGGTACTAGGTTCGATTCTCAGCACCACATATAAATAAATAAAAGTCCATCAACAACTAATGAAATATTAAAAAAAAGAAAATTCATTGAGCTGTACATTGAAAATCAGTAAATTTAATTATATATACAAATGTGGTTTAAAACTAACCTCAGTGTCACCATATTTAACGTGAAAACTTTGTGATCTCATCATTAAGACCTAAAAGTCCTTCAGTGTATGATATTCAACATAACAAAATATTCAATAAGGATTCCAGCAATCAATGGTGGCTAAGTATCCAGAGACCACCAAAAAAAACCAACAAATAATGCTGCTTACTGCAAAACGAAACTATTCCACAATGCTACTTCCCATGGATTGTAGCCTTACAAAAGATTTCCCAAAAGTGGCCTAATAATACTTAGTTTAGGATCAGTTTCTTCAATGTAAGAGGATAAACTTCCTAAAACTACTGATAATCTATGGAGGGTAACATATGGGAAACAGAAGACTGCCGAAGAAATGAGTTGGAAGAAAACAAGTGTGAATACTTTAAGAAATGTGAGCCACATTAGTAATCAAGTCCAACACTACTTTTAAAAATACGCTAAGTGTGCTGCGAGCGGTGGCTTATGCCTGTAATCCCACTGGCTCAGGAGACTGAGACAGGAGGATGTGAGTTCAAAGCTAGACTCGGCAAAATAGAGGCGCTAAACAACTCATTGAGACCCTGTCTCTAAATAAAAAGCAAAAGGGGGCTGGGGATGTGGCTCGGTGGCCGAGTGCCCCGGAGTTCAATCCCCAGGAACTCCCACCTCCCCCAAAAATAAACACTAACTTAGCACCCATAAGGCTTTGTCCTTGAGTTCATTGGACACACTTATTTATAATGTAAGACTATAGACAAATTTATCAAAATTATAGGTGATTCAAGATTGAAAATGGTTAAAATGTTGCACAACAGCTTCCTGTCTAAAGAGCTAAATTGCAACAATGATTTTATAGTATTCATGTCAAATGTCAGTCAAAAAATAATACAACTGTATTCATGTAACAAATATTTTTGCAGGACTACCACAGGGTGGTTACTATACTAGATGGAAAAAGACACCAAGACTGAATAAGAAAGTCCTTACCTATACAAAGTCCATCATACATGAAAAAACAAGCCCTGCCGTCTGTGGTAGAAGTTAAAAATTACTAATATGTGAAAAAGATGTACAAGTTTTGAGTTTGTCCCTCAGCTATTAATAATAATGTAACTATCAGTGAAATTGTAGGCTGAACTATCAGAAGTGGGGAGTTCCAGTCAAATCTATATAAGCAGTACTATGATTTGATCTAATTGATTTATTTAGTGAGTAATGGTGATATTCTAGTGTGATCTCGATGAACCCACAAGTCCCCCATCTAACATCAACAAAAGGTGCCTGAATCTTTTATCATGTCACCATTTCTCTACTACCAAATACCATAGGGGATGCATGAATCTGTACCTACTAGACATTCCCAGCTGATAAGAGTGCTGAGAACGACCAGATCTTGACAAATGGAAACATGTGCAGATATAAGGGGACCTAGAAATATTTAAATCCTCTAGGGAAGGGCCGCAGAGTGGAAGGTAGACTGCCACGTGGTTCTGAGCAGTAGGCATTATAGAAAAGCAATATGGTGTTCCAGCAATTGGACAATCTCACATTTGGATGGACAGCCTTATACAGCACAGAGACCTGGAAGCAGCTACAAATTTAGTTAGGATACTCATATTTAACCTTTGATGTGGTTCCTGGATCATTACCATCCTCACAACTCACCTCCCAACATCCAGGCTTTCAACCTCCATGTGGCAGCCCTCCTTGCCCCTGTCCACAATCCTAACACTCTTCCAGGGCTCTTCTTCACCTCCGGGATTGATGCAAAAATACCTCCTGGATGGCAGACCAGGTCGCCTATGGATCTAACCTCATGCCCCTCCTGTGCTGTGTCCCAGCTATTCACAACCATTGCAAAGCTCGCTTATCAGGCTGCATTTTTCTTGCCTTCATGCTGCACACATGCCATCTGCTGTTTGAAACACCTCTTGGGTGTCCTGGTGTAAGTTCAGCCCATTCATCCTTCCTTCAGACAATCCCATCTTTGAGAAGCATTCCAAACTTTTATCCCTTCCTCCTTTGTATAACCTGGCCCCTTATCTCCATGAAAACATTCCCCCAGATCTAAAGATTAGGTACAGCTGTATCTCCCTGCTAACCCATGAGCCTCTGCCTGGTTATCTCAATCCCTGGGATTTCGTTCTGGATATGACACTTCATAGAAATTTATAAATGAGTCAGGGATTCTAAGACAGCACAGTTAGCCATACTTTTATGTCCCATCTGGTCTTAATCCATCATGGTATACCAATGTTGGTTGTGCAACAGGTACAGAGTAAGCTCCTGCAAATACTGTTATCTTGGGGCTACAGATGATACAAGGTAAGTACTCGCCAGGCAACTGTGGTGGGGATACAGTATAGGAGCTAAAATGATCCCCAGATGAACACTCTTGGGCATTCTGAAGTCTTCTGGGTTGAATCCTGTTTCTGTGGCACTATGTGACCTTGAGTAACTCGCATAACCTCTTGAAGGCCCAGTCTCTTGGTCTATAACATGAAGATACTGAAAGTCCTTACCTCCAAGGGTCTCTGTGACAACTAGATGTCAATGTGTTAGAAGGACTTGGCAAAGCAATCCACACAGGACACTATCTCCCTGAAGGCCAGCTGACTACTCCCCAGTGGTATTGAATAAAGCAGAGTTGAGGCTCAATACTGGCCTCTGTTACTACTTACAAGCCTTGGACAAGTCTAACAGGCAACTGGCTTTTTCATCAACAAATGAAAATAATTCCTAGTTTGGAGAAAGGTATTCTAACAAAAGAACATAACTAAAAATGCTATGCACAGAGGAGTCGTTTCTATCCCCCTTTTGATTATGGATCATTAATTTCAGAGCCATCTGGAAAATTTCCTCTTCTTTCCAAGAAAGGCAGGATTGTACAATGAAAGACATCTTCTTGAGGTTCAAATTAAAAAGACCATAATCACCTCACTGTAACGTTCCCCACATGCTGCAAAAGCACCTTTAAAAGAAGCCCTGTAAGTCTCCTAATAATTAATTTATTTATACTGAGCTGACATAGACCCCTGTAAATACAACCTCTGGGTTGTATAAAAAAAGAAAAAGCACACTGAGAAGTTTCATTAAATTTACTCAGATGTAGCCCATCACTTTTGTTCACTGATTCTCTTTAAACAACACTTAGCAAACTCACATATGGTCTAAGAAATCTTTTGTCCAAGACAGAAATTTCTAATAACAGCATGATGGGGAAGCCTGTAAAGTGCTTACTACACCATCAGTCTCACTTATTCTTTTTTTTTTTTTTTAAGGATAAATGCACTTGGCTGCAAATTAGAATAAATGCACCTGTTTGCAAAGAACATATTTTTTTAAAAGAGTGTTACATATCTCAAACATTAATTTTTTAACACTCCTAAAAGTGGTACTCAGAACACACATCTTATTATACAAATCTGCAATTTTAAAACTAGCACATTATTAGCTGGAGATGATTCAATTAATAATTTTGCCATTCCTTAAGGTTTCAAAGATTATGAGTCAGTAGCTGGAAATAATAACTCATTTAGAAAAGGTTAATAGAATCATAAAGAAAACCTAGAGTTTATATAAAGTTCACTGCCAAACTGCCAGGATCAGTTGGCACTTAGATCCTGATATAGAATGTAAGCAAGAGTAACTTTGAAATAGTTGTGGGATGACCATGCCATTCTGGGAAGAAAGAAGGAGCCACATTCCTTAAAAATATTTAAATTTTATAACCCTAGAGATTTCCAACATCCAAATGCACTAACAGATATTTTCTTTATGGTCAGCACAGTTTTTCAAAGTCACTGTACTTCTTTATCCAGCAGAAACTATTGAAAACATGTGTTTTGTAGTTAATAAAATGTTTACATGCAAAAATTCCTTTTTAACTTAAATTATAGGAAATATTCCTTTCAAAAAACACAGAAATAAGGAACTCCCAATTGCCTAAGGCATAAGGCAATGATATTTTCAAAGCTGATCTTTAAATGATTATTTTTAAATGACTACTTATTAAATCAATCATTGTGTCACTGGAAAAAAAACAAAGGTTTTATAATATTTAAGAAACCAAAGAATATCATGCCAAGAAATTCTGTCAACAAATTTCTGTTTTCCATGATTATAAATTGGCAACTTTCCATCCTGTCCAATATCACTTAAGAGAGAATTCTGATGAATTGCAAGTATCCCTACCCCACCCCTATAAGATTAGGGGCAGGGGTGAAGCTCAGTAGCCTGAGTTGAGTCCCAAGCACTGCACAAAAATTAAAAAAAAAAATTAATCTCCACAATAAATTCAACATCTGGACCAGGGACTGGGATCACCCAAGCTGTCAGAAAGACACACAGGCTCTGGTACTCCTTGTGCAGGAGGGCTCAGCTTTCTCACACTGATTTTCTGTTTCTTAAGGAACTAAGCACTAACAGCCTGAGCCTAGCTTGTGTGTTTTAGGAGAATAACTGGAGACCTCCTCAGTGCTTTCCAGAACAGGTGGCAATGATGGCAGGCCAGAGAATCTCTACTCTTGGCTTTCCCTAAGAAAAGCTGTTCATCACATTAATAAGCAAGTGTAGAATTACGCCAACATCAACACCAGAATTTGCACAATGTGAGCAAAATGGAATAAAATCTGCTGGACTCTTCTCTTTTCCTATTAAAAACTTGGACATAGATTTTGACACATCAAAATCTATCATATTTTTTTAAGTGTGATAAATACACATTGCGTAATATTTGTCATCTTCAACATTTTTAAGTGTGCCATTCAGTGCCATTAAGTACACTCACATCACCACCATCAATCTCCAGAACCCTCTTCACATCTTGAAAAAAAACACTGTACCCATTGAACAAATCTTCCCTTCCTCTTCCCCCTGCCGTGGCCACCACTATTCTACTTTCTGTCACCACTGACTACTCAGTACTTGGTGTAAGTGTCATCATGTAGTGTTTGTCCTTTGGTGGCTGGTTTATTTCACTCAGCACAATGTCCCCACGCGTCCTCCATACTTTAGTGTGTTTCCAGGGGGCACTGAACCTTCAGGATAGAGCCAGCTACATATCACCAACAAAGCCCCTGCGAATGGACAGGCTAAATATAAAGGATTGCATTTATAAAAACAGTAGTCTGACAGCATCGATAGCACCCTAGAAGGCTGCTCACTGGTGCATCCCAGAACCCCTCAATGGCAGAACCAGCAAGAGAAGTATGTGAGCTGGGCTACAAGGCGCACCTGTAACATAGGTAAGGGTAGCGTTTCACTGAAAGTTGAGGTTCCACATTTAACATCTGTCGTATATACCCTGTCTTTAAGGGCTTCAAGGAAGTCAATATTGATACAAGTAAATGGCCAAGAAAGAGACAGTAAATTTCAAACTACTGCCTTCATTACATTAAAGGCAATTTTGCTATCTCAATGATAGCAAAGGATGAAAACCCCTTATCTGAAATGATTGACATCAGAAGTGTTTCAGATTTCAGATTTTTTTTTCAGATTTGAGAATATCTGCATATAGACAATGAGATTCCTCGGTATGGGAAAAAACTCAACACAAAATTTATTATGTTTCATATTACCTTATACACATCGCCTGAAGATAATTTTATATAATTTGAATAATTCTTGTGCACGAAATGAAGTCTGTACACACTGAAGCATCAAACTTTTGACACATTTTGGCATTCAAAAGATTTCAGATTTTGCAGCGCTTAGACTTTTTGGATTAGAGATGCTCAGCCTATACTAAATTGTATGATTAAAAAAATACAACTCACTCTATAAAACTCTAGCATTTGTCATATGAGCCTTTGTAGCATTCTTTAGCTGTTTTGTGTAAGCCTTACTTCCCCAACTATATTACATGTTTCACAAACAGAGTCTTTGAATTCTTTCATATTTATCTGCTCCACTCTCAAATAAACACTCACAGTAGATACTGAATAAAATACTGCTGATTGATCAGTAAGTGGCTGAGCAAGGTGGCTTTTAGAGTTTAGTGTGCAAAGGTATACATTTTGTAGTCAACCCCAAACTAAAATCTCATTTCTACTCAAGGTTGTTCTAAATATGAAATAATTTACTTACCACCAGTAAATAATCAAATACATTGCAACCACTTGTAGTAGTAATGCTAATCAATTGTATGTATTTATCTTTTTCATGTTTTCTGACCTGCTACATGTGATTGGGAGGTTTCATAACTAAAATCAGTGTTTCAAGACAACTCCAAAAGAAGAATGACTGGTTTTACTTTTTATTCCCTTTTAGATATTCAGTACTGTTGGCAAGGATCTTTCACCAGTAGTGGCTCATTAAATTAGCACAGATATCACAGATTTTAGACCTGGATAAAATAAAGATTAGAAGAATGTCACATATGCAATTGGGCACTGATCATCAGCCAGTGTGTTCCACTAGTGAAGCCCAACCAGAATTTGGAAGGGAAGAGAATTCACTGCCACTTCATACTTTTGGGGCACATGCTTTAAAAATGCATGTGAGACTTCCATATGCAATAAGAATAAGGAGCAGTTGAACAGTCTCGAATCTCATTGTTATAAGTAATTTCATTGGCACAAAAATAAAAATGTACATTCCTATGGGTCAAGCAAAGAAGTCTTGATGACCACAACAAGAAACAAGTCCTCCCTCAGAGAGCTGAAAACCACATCAGTTTCCTTATCTGATGACTGACTGTACCAGAGGATTGAGCCCACATTTGAGGCAACAGACAGCCCTTATAGGATGGTTATGAACAGGAAGGCTGGCCTACAATCTGAAAGAACAACAAATACCAAAGCTTATTACTTTTACTAATAAGCTTTCTGATCTATCCCACCTGCCCAAACTGTGGGTAGGTTAGAGATCTGAGAGAAATTATGTGACCCATATAGTCTCATCATGGTTCAATCAAAAGATCTAAAATTATAGTTCAGCCCTCTTCCAGCTGAAATATTGACAAATAATTTTTAAAAGCCTCATTACGTGAAGTAAATATAATTAAAAGTACAACTTGAACCTTAGCTTAACTCTTAGGAATCTGAATGTGCAGCCCCTTACCCTAATCTCCATTAAAAAAGAGCTTGTACCATTGAGAGATGAAACAAAACATTATTATATGGAGTGTGTGTGTGTGTGTGTGTGTGTGTAGTCTGTACTATATACAGGAACATAGTAAAAATAATTACAAAACATATAAACAGTAAAATATGATCCATAATTAAGAGTGAACATACTCAATAAGCACAGAATTACAGATGACTCAGTTAATGAGATTAGTAATTAAGGAGTTTAAAACAACCATAACAAATATGTTAGAGAGTTTATTGGAAAATATGCATCTACTGGGAGAAGAAATGAAATATTTTAGGGTAGAAATGGAAACTAAAATACAACTAAATAAAATCTAAGACTAAAAGTAACAATATTTGAAATAAAAAATTCCCTGAATGGGCTTGCCAAGCAGATACTACAGGGAGAGAGATACCCATAAACTTAACTTTTCCAAATTAAAGACAGGTAAAAATGAAGTACCAAATGATTTGCAACATAACATCAAACAATACAAATTTGAATAACTACCCGGAAAAGAAGAACTATAACAGTAAAATTATTTGAATTTAGATTTAAATTTAAAATATTTGAAGAAACATGGATGGAATATATAAGATTTGAAAAAATTTCACCCACCAACTAAGAAGCTCAAAGAATTTCAAGTAGATAAATACAAAGAAAAAACTCACCTATCAGAGCCTAACTTCTGAAAATAAAACACAAGTGTTTTTTTTTTTTTTTTTTAATAAAATGAAAAAAGAGGAGGCTTTATGTACAGGGGAATAAAGAAAATGATGGCAGCCAACTTCTCATCAGGGAGGCCAGAACAGAACAACATATTAAAAGTACCCAAAGGGGGGTGGGGTGGAGGAGCTGATAACCTAGAAGTAATAGAGGAAGTTCTTCAGGATGAAGGAAAATAATACCAAGCAGAAAAGCCCAGATCTAAAAGAAGGAATAAACAGCACAGAAATTATTTGCTATAAAGCAAAGAATTAATGTAAGATTTCTAACACATACAGAATATATATAATGATAGTATAAAGGACAAGAGGAGAATAAATGGAAATACACAATTGTGGGATTCTTACATTGAATGCAAAGTATGACAGTATAAATTCAATTTAAATGATGATTCTATATCTGTATATAATATCTACATATCTTATTATAACCCCTAGATCAATCAGTAAACACTTAATCAGTCCAAAATGTGGCAGAAAGAAAGGAACAAACAGATCAGACAAATAAGACACAAATAAGAAAACAACAGATATGAAAGTCAACCATATCAACATGTTATAATAATATCTACGTCAATTACACTAAATGTAAATGTACTAAATGCCTCAATTAAAACAGAGTTTGGCAAGAGTGGGTAAAATAACAACACCTAAATAAAGGCTTATATGCTATCATAAAAGACACATTTTAACACAAGGATGAGGTAAGCAAAAAAGAGAGTGGTTGTGTGTGTGTGTGTGTGTGTGTGTGTGTATGCACTCATCTTAAGAAATCTGGTGTGGCTATACTAATATCATATTAGATAGACTTTAAGACAAGAAGGAGTCCCAGAGATAAGGAAGGAAAATTACATAAGGACAGACGAATCAATTCTTCACAAAGACAAAGGAGTTCTAAACATGTATACCTCATTTTAGGACCTCTGACTAAATGACTAAATGACCGAAAATGCAGAATTAAAGAGAAACAGACAAATCTGCAGAGGTAGAGATTTTTAGCAATCTGTACTCAATAATTGAAAGAGCAAGTAGACAAAAAGAAAAGGATAAAGATGTGAAAATTGTACGTACATTTATTAGGCATAATAAAAACATAAGAATGATTAGCATGCACATTATTTTCTTCATATTCTATAGCCCATAAAATGAACATAGAAGTTGAACATTTTGTTCTTCAAGATAAAATGATTTTGAAAATCATATGTAAGGAGTTTAGAACAGTACATTATGAAATACAAAGCAACCTTGAAAAAACAAAGTACACTTTTTGAGTAGTTCTTAGTAATTCTATTCTTGATGTTCTCTCTCCAGTACTAAGGAACCCTAGGACATTATTACTTATCTGAGCTCTATTATTCAAGTATTTTTCAGCTTTGGGTTCCAGTACCACTATTAAATAACTCATTAGCACCTTTCAGCTTACATATGAAATACCAAATCAAAACAAGTACTAACTATGAAATCAAATGAAAGATCAAAGTCCAAATTGTTGATTTCCAAGATACTGAGGCTTATAGGTCTCTTCCTTCACAATTTATTTTGGGGATGCTCTAAGAATCTCTTTAAAGAGAATATGGGGCTGAGGGAACAACCCAGTGGTAGAATGCTTGCACAAGGTCCTGAGTTTGAGCCCCAACATCACACAACAAAAAAAAGAAAATAATTGTAATGGCCCTCAGAGTTTTCCATCCTTTGGTCTTCACGTACCTCAGCCCATACAGAAAAACCAGACTCCTCCACCCTCATGGATTGATGCCAAGTTCAAGCCAAATGCAAAGCTCTCAGCTTTGCCCATAGGAAACAGCACTGGAAGCACCTGTCAGCCATAAAGAAGTCTAAGGTGGGGTCCTAAAATCTTTTCTTTAAATATGTGTTCCAGTGATTCTTATGAAACACTCACTTGCACATTAATTGTACTTTCAGGTTTCCACACGAACGTAGGTCAACACTCAGTCCTGCTATTCAATGACCACATGATCTTGTGCAAGTCTCTGAAACTTCCTTAACATCTCATCTAGGATATGCAGAAACATCCATCTAGCAGGATCTATTAAAGCAGTATGATGTCTTAAACCAGGAAGATGCTTAAATCTTTGTTCAAGGAATGAGAAAATATGCATGGAGGGCAACATGCACAGCTGAAAGTAGGACTTCACAGGACGAAGTCCAAAATACCTGCCACTCTAGGTTTCTCTGCCCCTAGTTTCTTTGCCCAAATGAATCACATGCTTCACCTGACTGCCAGTCTAAACGTTCAAGTTCTCCCGCTATGCCATGCTGTTTCATGCCTCAGTCCCTTGATTTGACCTGTCTCCAAAAATTTCCCCCCTTGAGTGTCTTTCCTTCATCCCTACTCCCAGCCCTGCTGTCCACCTAGATAACACTAACTTCCCTTACAAGGTAGGTGGATATGACTCAGCTAAGCTCTGGTCTTCAGGAAAGCCTTTCTGGACACACTCCTTCTTCAACTTTGGCTGAGCACAGGCTGCCTCCTGCAAAGTCTTCTCCTGAGCCCAACCCTCTCCCTGGTGGCTTCTGAGCTCCCACGTGGCACTGAATGCTATGGGCAATACCTGAAGCCTTTCCAGGCACCTCAGGAAAAACTTGCTCAATCTGTGGAATCAGATAGCTTAACTGGCCTGGGACATTATGAAAGATATCCCTGGACAAGAATGCGGCCTGTAATGGAGACCATTCAAGCACTACCCCCAGGCTCAAGATGGCGAGGAACCAAGCTCACCTGATCCAATAACCAGCAGCAACTCTCCAGCCACCTCAATGAGTCACCCTGGATGTGGAGCCTCAGCCTGCCCAGATGCCCAATGACCACAAACCTAGCAACACCTTGGCAGCAACCTCCACAAAGACCATTTCCAGGGAAGATGCCCTGCATTCTCACATAAAGATGATATAAGGAAAAAAAAAAGATAAGGAAACTGATACCATTCGAATGGCTAAGTTTGGGGGTCATTTCTAATGGAACAATAAGTAATGCAGATTTTAATTAAATTCCTAGTTTTCTTTTTGCCCGGAATAAACTCTTATCTTTCATTGATTTAACAAATCATCAAAGCAGCATAGTGAACACATGTTCTATTTCCCTCCAGCCACACTTACAAAGAGAGACATTAGATTTCTCAAAGGCTAAAATTGATTAAAAGATACTCCAGCTAGTTTTTTTTTTGAGAGAGATTCAGATTAAATGGGTCAACTATATAATCAAATTATAAAATAGAAGGAACAACATAAAAAGAAACAATTCAAAACTCAAGGAGTTAAATTTGTTTCCAAATAGGACTTCTATAAATTATAGAATATATATTGCACTAGATTTCACTTGAAATCCTTATAATTTCTAAAAATCATGTTTTAGTTCAGGAAGGCATTAATACTTAAGGGCCTAAGGCTAAATTTAGAAATTATCATTATATTCCTCCAAACTTAATCAACATCATACTTACCTGTATCCATTTCTATAGAAATAAGAAAAATATTCCAAGGTTTACATATAATATACCTTAACACAAAAACCATGTAAGCTATGCAAAAACAAAGAACATCAATTGATCAGCAAAAAACATTAAAATTCTAAAAATATTATTTGATAAAATTTATTTTTTATAATAATTTGTTATACATGACAGCAGAATGCATTACAATTTATATTACACATATACAGCACAAGTTTTCATATCACAGTTTGTATATAAAGTATATTCACACCATTCATATCTTCATACATGTACTTAAAGTAATGATATCCATTAATTCCACCATCTTTCCTACCCCATGCCACCTCCCTTTCCCTCTCACCCCTTTGCCCTATCTAGAGTTCGTCTTATCCTCCCAAGCTCCCCCTCCCAACCCCACTATGAATCAGCCACCTTATATCAGAGAAAATATTTGGCATTTGATTTCTGGGGATTGGCTAACTTCACTTAGCATTATATTCTCCATTTACCTACAAATGACATAGTTTTATTCTCTTTTATTGCTGAGTAATATTCCATTGTGTATATATGCCACATTTTTTTATCCATTCACCTACTGAAGGAAGGGCATTTAGGTTGCTTCCAGTTTATCTACTGTAAACATTGATGTGGCTGTGTCCCTGTAATATGCTGTTTTTAAGTCCTTTGGGTATAGTCTGAGGACAGGGATAGCTGGGTCAAATGGTGGTTCCATTCCCAGTTTTCCAAGGAATCTCCATACTGCTTTCCATATTGGCTGCACCATTTTGCAGTCCCACCAGCAATGTATGAGTGTACCTTTCTCCCCACATCCTTGCCAACACTTATTGTTGTTTGTGTTCTTAATAGCTGCCATTCTGACTGGAGTTGAGATGAAATCTTAGAGTAGTTTTGGTTTGCATTTCTCTAATTGCTAGAGATGTTGAACATTTTTTCATATATTTGTTGACTGATTGTATATCATCTTCTGAGAAGTGTCTGTTCAGATCCTTGGCCCATGTATTGATTGGGCTATTTAATTTTTTGGTGTTTAGCTTTTCGAGTTCTTTATATACACTAGAGATTAGTGCTATACCTGAAGCGCAAGTGGTTAAAATTTGCTCCTATTTTGTAGGCTCTCTATTTACCTCACTGATTGTTTCTTTTGCTGAGAAGAAGTTTTTTAGTTTGAATCCAACTCATTTATTGATTCTTGAGTTTAATTCTTATGCTATAGGAGTCTTATTAAGGAAGCTGGGGCCTAATTCTATATGATGGAGATTTGGGCCTACTTTTCTTCTAATAGGTGCAGTGTCTCTGGTTTAATTCCTAGGTCTTTGATCCCACTTAGTTGAGTTTTGTGCATGGCAAGAGAGAGGGGCTTAACTTTATTTTGTTGCATATGGATTTCCAGTTTTCCCAGAACCATTTGTTGAAGAGGCTATCTTTTCTCCAATGTATATTTTTGGCGCCTTTGTCTGATATAAGATAAATGAAATTATATGGGTTAGTCTCTGTGTCCTCTACTGTGTATCATTGGTCTACCAGACTATTTTGCTACCAATACCATGCTGTTTTTGTTACTATTGCTCTGTAATATAGTTTGAGGTCAGTATAGAGATGTCACCTGCTTCACTCTTCTTGCTAAGGATTGCTTTAGCTATTCTGGGTCTCTTATGTTTCCAGATGAATTTCATTACTGCCTTTTCTATTCCTATGAGGAATGTCACTGGAATTTTGATTGGAATTGCAATAAATTTGTATAGTGCTTTTGGTAGTATGGTCATTTTGAAAATATTAATTCTTGCCTATCCAAGAACAAGGGAGAGCTTTCCATCTTCTAAGGTCTTTCTTAATTTCTTTCTTTGGCATTCTGTAGTTTTGGGGGTAGTTTTTCCTCATTTCCTTTTCAGAGGATTTGTCACTGATATACAGAAATGCTTTTGATTTATGGGTGCTGATTATTTTTCTTGCTACTTTGCTGAATTCATTTACTAGTTCTAGAAGTTTTCTGGTGAATTTTTTTGGTTCTTCTAGGTATAGAATCATATCATCAGCAAATAGTGCTAATTTTGAGTTCTTCTTTTCCTATCCATACCCTTTAATTTCTTTCATCTGTCTAATTGCTCTGGCCAGTGTTTCAAAAACTATGTTAAATAGAAGTGGTGAAAGAGGGCATCCCTGTCTTGTTCTAGTTTTTAGAGGGAATGCTTTCAATTTTTCACCATTTAGAATGATATGGGTTTAGCTGGGGTTTAGCATAGATGGCCTTTATGATGTTGAGAGATCTTCCTGTTATCCCTAGTTTTTCTAGTGTTTTGAACATGTATGAGTCCTGTATTTTGTTGAATGCTTTTTCTGCATCAATTGAGTTGATCATATGATTCTTAAAGTCTATTGATGTGATCAATTACGTTTATGGATTTCCATATATTGAACCAATCTTGCATCCCTGGGATGAACTCCACTTGAGCGTGATACACTATCTCTTTGATATATTTTTGCATTTGATTTTCCAGAATTCTACTGAGAATTTTTGCATCTATGTTCATTAGCGATATTGGTCTGAAATTCTCTTTCTTTGACGTGTCTTTGCCTGGTTTTGGAATCAGGGTGATATTGGCCTCATAGGATGAATTTGGAAGTCCTCCCTCTTTTTCTATTTCATAAAATAATTTTTAGAGTATACATATTAGTTCTTCTTTATTAATCTTGTAGAACTCAGCTGTATATCTATCTGGTCTTGGGCTTTTCTTTGTTGGTAGGCTTCTAAAGGTGTCTTCTATTTCATTGCTTGAAAATGATCTGTTTAAATTGTGTATATCATCCTGCAATTTGAGCAACTCATATGCCTCTAAAAATTTATCAATGCCTTCGATATTCTCTATTTTATTAGAATATAAGTTTTCAAAATAATTTCTAATTAGCTTCTGTATTTCTGTAATATCTGTTGTGATATTTCCCTTTTCAACACGTCAGTGATTCGAGTTTTCTCTCTCCTTCTCTTTGTTAACATGGCTAAGGGTTTGTCAATTTTATTTATTTTTTCAAAGAGCCAACTTTTTGTTTTGTCAATTTTTTTTCATTTGTTTCAATCTCATTGTTTATCTCGGATTTCAACTATTCCCAGTCTTCTACTGCTTTTGGTGTTTATTTGTTCTTCTTTTTCTAGGGCTTTGGGATGTAGTGTTGGGTTATTTGTTTACTTTTTCTTCTTTTAAGAAATGAACTCCATGCAATGTACTTTCCTCTTAGTATTGCATTCATAGTGTCCCAGAGATTTCGATGTTATATCTGTGCTCTAATTTACCTCTTAAGAATTTCTTAATCTCCTCTTTGATGTCTTTTGCAACCCAATGTTCATTCAGTAACATATTATTTAGTCTCCAGATGAAGCAGCTTTTATTTTATCATTGAGTTCTAATTTCATTCCATTGTGATCTGATAGAATACAGGGTAGTATCTCTACTTTTTCGTATTTGTTAAGAGTTGCTTTGTGGCATAATATATGGTCTATTTTAGAGAAGGATCCATGTTCTGCTGAGAAGAAAGTGTATTCATGTGTTAGAAGGATGAAATATTCTATATATGTCAGTTAAGTCTAAGTTATTGATGTGTATTACTGAGTTGTATAGTTGCTTTGTTCCACTTTTGTTTGCAAGATTTATCCAATGGTGAAAGATGTGTGTTAAAGTCACCCAGAATTATTGTTTTGTGGTCAATTTGACTCTTGAATTTGAGAATTTATTTGATGAACATAGATGCTCCATTGATTGGGGCATATATATTTATAATTGTTATGTCTTGTTGGTGTGTCGTTCCCTTGAGAGTATGAGATGTCCTTCTTTGTCCCTTTTGATTAACTTTAGCTTAAAGTCTACTTTTTTTCATATGATAGAAACCCCTGCTTCCTTCTACAGTCCTTGTGATTGGTGTGATTTTTCCCAATCTTTCACCTTCAAGTCTGTATATGTCTTTTCCTATGAGTCTTTTGGAAGCAGCATATTATTGGTCTATTTATTTATTTATTTTGATCCAAGCAGCTAGCCTATGTCTTTTGACTGGTGAGTTTAGGCCATTAACATTCAGGGTTATTACTGAGATATGATTTGTATCCTCAGTCATTTTTGTTGGTTATTTAACTTGACTTGGTTTTTCCTTTGATTAGCTTTTCATTTAGTGTAATACCTCCTTCTGCTGATTTTCATTTCCTCTTCATAGAATATTTTGCCAAGGATGTTCTGTAGTACAGGTTTTCTAGGTGTAAATTCTTTTAACTTTTGTTGATCATGGAAGGTTTTTATTTCATTATGAAATCTAAAGCTTAATTTTGCTGAATTCAAAATTCTTGGTTGGCATCCATTTTCTTTCAGAGCTTGATATATGTTGTTCTAGTATGTTCTAGCTTTCAGGGTCTGGGTTGAAAAATCTGCACATAACCTAATTAGTTTTCCCCTATATGTGATATGATTCCTTTCTCTCATGGCTTTTAATATTCTCTCCTTATTATGCATGTTAGGCATTTCATTATAATGTTCCTTGGTGTGGATCTGTTGTGATTTTGAATATTTGGCATCCTGTAAGCCTCTTGTATTTGTTTTTCCAATTTTTTTCTTCATGTTTGGAAAATTTTCTGATGTTATTTCATTGAATAGATTGTCCATTCCTTTGGTTTGAAACACTATGCCTTCCTCTATCCCAATAAATTTCTTAAATATGGTGTTTTTATGCTATCCCATATTTCTTGAATGTTCTGCTCATGGTTTCTTACCATTTTCACTGTGTGGTCTACATTCTTTTCAAGATTATATATTTTGTCTTCATTGTCTGAGGTCCTGTCTACCGAGTGGTCTAATCTATTGGTGATGCTTTCAATTGAGCTTTTAATTTGGTTTATTGTTTCTTTCATTTCAAGGATTTCTGTTCGGTTTTCCTTTAGAACCCTCATCTCCCTAATGAAGTAATCTTTTGCTTCCTGTATTTGCTTATGTAGGTCTTTGTCGAAATGATCATTTGCTGCCTGTATTTGCTTCCTTATATCATCCTTTAAGTCACAGAACATTTTGATTATGTACATCCTGAACTCCTTCTCTGTAATCTCATCTGCTGTGCTGGCCATGGATTCTAATAATGTGGTTTCTTGATTTGTTGGGACACATTCTTCCCTTGTCTTTTCATATTGCTCATGGGTCTTCCCTTCTAGCTCTGTGGATCTGAAGCATTACCATTTTGACCCTATAGTGCCCCTGTAGGGTTCCAATACCTCACCTTTGAGGGGAAGGACAATGTAAACAGATCCCAATATATACAAAATACCACCTAAAAATAAATAGATGTTATTAAGACCTTTATAATTTGGTCACGATGTACAGAAATGGTGGATTCAATTATTACATACAATATAATCAGCAGGTTTGTAAAAGGGTTTACAGTTTCTGATGGTGGACAAAGAACCCAGGGTGAGATGTAGGAAGATATGGTGAGGAGGTATGAGATAAAGATATAGAGTTATTATATCTTAGGAAGTGTGAAAGAGAAATTTAAAGAAGATTAGCAGCAGGAGAATAGAGGGGTAGTAATTTTGGGTAGATAAGTAAGAGGGAAGACAGTAGTGTACATAAAACACACACACATATATATGTATATTAAGAAAAATTAAAAATGTTAAAATAGGAAAAATTGGAGATAAAAAACAAAAGAAGAAGAAACAAAAGAATATACAATATAACTGTAATATACTATTTGTTCATCTCAGTTCTCAATATCCTAATTCACGCAAAGTACTTGGTTTCACATATGTTGGGGATGTGAAGGCAGGAGAAGAAAGAAGGAGAAGAAAGAAAAAAATCTCAAGGAAGAAACAAGGGTTGTTTTGGGTAGAGATCAGTATCTTTCCTGCTTCCCTTCTCATCCAATAAGTGGTGTTGTCTGTTCTTAGTATTTCCGCCCTCAGGATAGTCGGAGGTTATGAGTTGTGAGGGTTGGTCTTGGGCTCAAGGCACCTGGAAGTGGGGTATGGCACCGCAAGTCCCATTGGAAGACTGCACCTTAAGGATCTCCTTCGGGGTCTGCTCCTGTGAAGTGGGTGCCAGGTCTTATCTCCACAGCTCACCTGTAGACCTCAGAGTTCCTGCCCTCTACCAGTCTCTAAAGTGCATGTCCTTCACCCTCTCCCTTCCTACTTCATAATCAGGAACTGTTATCTGGGGGGCTTGTGTGTTGCACACGGGTGGCTGTGCACCTGTCACGGGGGTGGGGGGGCTATTTTGAATTGGGCAGTCACTCTGCGGAGTTTGTCGCTGCTGGGGATTGGGGGGAATTAGAAAACTAAGGGTACCTGGCTATCTGGTGTTCCTGGTAGTTGGCCGGACTAAAGATGGTGACACAAGATAGATGCTGCTTTTTCAGGAATGGTGTGTCGATCAGGGTTGGGGGCAGCTGGGCGATGGCATTGTGCGATACGTTCAGAGATGAGCTGTGTTGCAGCGGTCAGCTTTCTGACGGCATCAAAGAGCCC
This sequence comes from Marmota flaviventris, assembly GCF_047511675.1. Taxonomy (NCBI): domain Eukaryota; kingdom Metazoa; phylum Chordata; class Mammalia; order Rodentia; family Sciuridae; genus Marmota; species Marmota flaviventris. Next base: position 73,374,570 of record NC_092512.1, read on the forward strand.
CTGATGTTCCCAGGGGCAGGCAGGCTACTGTTGAGTAGGGGACTATGGCAGTAGCTGCTGAGTCCCAAGATGGAGGTGACTGGGGGAGTCCTATGTTATTAGTTGGGGGTCTATGTTATTAGTTGGGAGTGGCAGCTGGAGTTCCTGTGCTTGTGTAGTGGTCAAGTGTCCTTTGTCAGAAAAGCATCTGGGAATTCTGCACCAATGCTGATGCTGGTGGTCTCACTAAGGCACCTGTGAGACCTGCATGGGCAAGTAGTCGGAAGTTCTTTTCTAAAGCTGAGGCCCGGGGCCTGCGTGGCACGGCAACCATGATTCCTGCATGGGATCACCTGGCGAGGGGTCCTCTATCACTCTCAGCACAGCAGTATTCCTACTAATTGAGACCTGGGTCATGGAGTGACACAGAATGCTGCCTTCCTCTAGCCTGCCATCTTGGATCGATAAAATTTATTTTTAAATCGAAGAAAGTAAGTAGAATTACAAGACCTAAAGTTCTGATGTTAATAAGAAAAAATTTTTATAACCATTATATTTTAAAATACTTTATTATGGCAAAATACGCTACAAAAATAGTTTCTTCTAAAATAGAAAATGAAGATCAGAGGTTTGTTCAAGTGTCTAACATGTTCAATAAATTATTCCCCAAGAGCAAATCAGAACTGAACTGATATTTTAAATATGGATATCTAATACTAGAGGCAAGTACAAAGTGGTTGGGGAAAAACGTAAATATATGTCACTTACTAAAAGAAGAGTTATAGTAAAACTTAAGAAAAACTCAAGACAGGACTGGAGGTTCTCGATGACAAAGTTAAAGCCTATGTCATCGCAGGCCATCTTCTCTGGAGGATTCCACCTGTCCTTTCTGCTCTTTGCAGCATTTTCTCTACAGACATCCACGTTCACCCCTCCCTCCTGCTCAGAATCCCACAGCTGACCATACCTGGAGTCTCGGATCTATGTACCACTCAAGTGAGAGATGTATAGGCCAGGCCAGCTCAACATCACCAGGAAACCCATGATAAATAAAAATCCCCAGACCTTCCCTAGACCTCCCGAATTAGAAATTCTGGCAGACTGATAATCTGTATTTGAACAACCCTCCTAGTGGGAGAGTCTGCTGAGCTACAGTGTGCAAAGTACACGGTTCAAGGTTCCCAAAGTGACCTGTGCCTGAGCATCACCAGGGAGCACCCTTGGATGTTCCACCAACCTCATGCATGACAGGAGACCCCAGAAGCTAAGGAAACCCAAGTGTTCTGCATGGGTCAACAAGACCACTAAAGCAGGTCACCTGAAAGAGCCTCTGGACAAAGAGCAGATCTGTTATGCCAATGAAGCCCTGACGGTTCTCATTTGGCTTCGGCCTTTTCCAAGACAGAGAGAATGGAAGGCAAAACCATAACTCTTTCCACAGGCAGATGTCAGGATTTTAATGCACTGGCAAGCCCTGCTCACAGGAGGCCCATGTCCCCGTCACATTCACAGCTCAGAAAGAGATATTCCAGAACGGAAGGTGAGGACTGCACTCCTCCTGTGTTCTGCTTACAAGCGTTTATCAGTTTATTTCAGTGTTAAAGGGAGAAGTGACCTTATTTTCTAACACTGTGCCCTTGAGAGGAGCCTGAATAGATTCTGTTAAGTCTACCGTGGAGCAGACTCACAGGCTCTAAGGCATGATGAAATAAACCCAAAGTGTAAGTACAAAACGTGGTGCTAAAAATAGAACAGCAAAGGTAGGTTATAGGTGAGGTTGGCAGGTGTCAGGACAAACCAAACTCTGGGCATGTAGGAAAGAAAGATGACTGACAGCCTCACTGGATCCTTAAGCCCACCAGTAACAATACAGTCCCCTTTATAATAGGGCAGCCCATCTGGTCTGGGACACCCACAATCTTACATGAGGTCAAAATCTGACCTCCTATCACTTTTCCTCATGGGTTTTGGCTCAGCAATGTGAACACACATGATTCACTGATACCGCTATCCTACAAAGGCCTTTTGATACAGAAAACAACTATTGATTCAGCCCCAGTATGTGCCAGACTGGGAGCCCTTCCACGGAAAGAGCAGTCCAGCACCTGCCCTGCACCATGAGCCCCTAGTAGGAGCCTAAGGTCAGCCGTGACACATTCCAAATCTTTCCTCACCATACTCACACTCTGGTTTGACATTTCTTGCAATGATATTCCACCAATGAACCACTCAGGGTAAAGATTCTGTCGTGTCAATTATTTACCATCTAGTTCCTGATGGTGAGAAACCTTTATTGGTAAGTAAAGCCCAGCTGGCTCCATTCCAGAGACAGAACACGAATTACAAACACAACCTTTTAAACCGAGGAGACATGTTAAAAAATCCTATCTGGGGGCCCTCATCTCCCCACCCAGCTCGTAGGGAGAGATGGTAGAAGGGCCAGCTCAGGCTGAATGTAAGTCAGGGCCTCTGAGAATCACCTCAGACAGGGAGGCACCAGCTGGGAAGGTGAGCCTGTTAGAATGCCCACTCCACCAAGCCATGTTCAGATGAGTGAGACCTTTGACCCCAAGAAAGGGAAGATGCCACCTAACACATGTCCGCTACCACCTGTGAAATGACCTGAAGACTCCATCGCACCTCCTTGCCCCAAAGTCTCTGCTACTATTGTGGGACCACAGTACAGACTGCGTATCCTATATCCAAAATGCTTGGGACCAAAAGTGTTTCAGATTTCAGAGACTTTTTCAGATTTTAGAATATGTGCATGGACTTTACCAGTTGAGCATCTCTAGTTTGGAAACTGAAAATTCAAATGCTCCAAAAAAATCTCAAACTTTTTGAGTGGGTATATTTATAAAAGTTTCAGATTTCAGAGCATTTCAGATTTTTGGAGTAGGGATGCTCCATCAGTAATACCAATCCTGAAGGATTATTCTGAGAAAGACATGGAATAATCCCAGATGTCCTCCAGGAACCCTCTATGAGCACAGGAACCAACAGGTCCACAGCTGCCACACACTGCTCACCCCAACCAGCCCAAAGCAAGCCATGTTCACCTCCAGAATCAGTACCAAGTCCCCATTTTATATTTTTCTACCCAAAAGAGAACATTTAGTGCTAAGAAATTATACTTTTCCATAGGACTGAAAACTTTTAATTTTGAATATATATATGGTACAAAAAATATTGAGAGGTCATGTTTTTCTTTTCTGCACACACACACACACACACACACACACAGAGACCATCTTTGAGTTTGATCAGAACCAAACTTGAGACCAAAAATAACATTACAAAAGCTTCTAATTCTACTTTAAGCACTGCCTTCTTTTACAAAAATATATGCGATACCTTCAAGAGAAATAAGCAAGTAAAATCAGAAGAAAACAGAAAATTAAGATTTCAGGGCACAGAGAAAATTTAAGCATTCAGAGGTCAAGACAGAGAAGAAAAATCACTGCTACATTTGTGTCTGGACTTTGCCTGAAGTTTACTATTTATAGTTTTAAACAAATTGTTTGCCTTGCACATTTTTGATAGATATTTAAATCTTTGTTGGCAAGTAAAGCCCAGCTACATGGGAAAAACATGAGGGGCCACATAATATCTCTATCAAACACAGTGAGAGATGTCCTGTGGCCTTCTCTGGGATATCCTTTAACTAAAGAGGAGCCCATGATGTAAGGGCTGCTCAGTCAGGATGGGGCTCTGAGAGGGTCTGAGATAACTGTTCCCCCCCACAGGTTGCTGAGAGTCACTTACTGAGTACTTGAAAGATCAAAGTTGACAGAAGCAAAGCTGTGGGCTACATAAACCCTTGAAAGAATCTTCCAGAACAAAGAGACCTTAGATTAACAGCCAGTAGGTTCCTAACTTTTACCTAAAGTTGAAAACACCTGACCAACATAAAGAATTATTCACTTCTATAGAGATGGGGCCAAAGAGGTACCTAGTCGGCAAAGTCAGAATGTTCTTTGGAGAAATAACATTTTGAAGGTCACTCCAGTATTGGAGCCCAGTAAATTCCCCCAAATAGATGGTCGGGATGATTCTGTCTTGGAAATTTTTCAAAGCAAAGCAGATATTAACAAGCTTTCCTGTAATTAAAAAAAAATTCATATAATTTGCTATACATAATAATTGTTGAACATGAATCTTAAAGATGATGATTTTAGTTTTAGACCAATTAATACAAAGCCATTCTTTGAGGAAAGAGTTAGAAATGAGGACCAAGTGGAATCCTGTCAGCAAACCTGCAGAGCTGGCAGTGACATCCCTTTTGTGGCCTCGTACCCCACGCACACACGCCTCTATCAGAGCTATCTACAAAGACGAGTGTGAGTTTAATAAGTGGTTTTCTTTCTCCCTAGACAAAATCTTGAGGTTCAGGACCATATCTTATTCATCTTTATTCTCACCACCTCACATAGTACCTGGCCACACACTTGCCCAAGAAATGTGCTCAATGAGAGAACTCCAGACCACTCAGCAGAGTATGGTTCCTAGGGCATAATCCTGTTTTAGACCAAACTTCACCTCCTCAGGAATGAGACTGGTTAACATTCCTTCACACCACTAAAATGTAACAAGTTCCATGGGAAGCTCAGGAGCATCCAAGCTGTTCCTGACACAACAATCAATACTCAATATTCTGAGTTTCTCTAGCAACGAATACAATCACGCTACCAACCACTACTCTCTGTTCTCTAAACTGTCCTCGAGCTAATCAGAGGAAACATTTCAGATGTACTACAGAAATCCAAATCCAAAGCTACAAAAAACTGTTCTGATCTTGAAGCCCAGTAATCTTATGAAAAGAAGAAAAAAAATATGAAATCAGCTTGGCATGACTTATTCTTACTGGAACTATTCTTGCTTTGAGTTACTACTACTTTCTCTTTTACCAGTACACAGCCATCTGCTTAGCAGTATGTTTCAGAATGCTGCCAAGGAGATGAAACAGAGTCAAGGAATTACAGAGTTAGAATGGAAGTGTCCCAAGGAAATGCAATGCAAGCCACACATGTGAACCATACATGTTCTCAAGTGTTCTTGTAGCCATATGAAAAGTAAGAAGAAACAGTTGACATTAATGTCAACAAAATGTTTACTTTAACCCAATAAACCCAAAATATTATCATTTCAACATGCAATTGATATAAAAATGATCAAATGAGCTATTTGACATTCTTTTTTATAAGCTAAATGTTCAAAATCCAGTGTGTTTTTACATTTACAGGGCATTTCTAATCAGGCCAGTCTCATTTCCAGGGCTCCGCCACCACCATAGTGGACAGCACAGGTTGCAGGATTTCTGGGTCCTTTCTGAACAATCAGGGCATTCACTTTCACTGGGGCAACTCTAGTATTCTTCACAGTCTCTCGGGGAATTATCAACAGTGGGTTCGTCAACTGCATTCGCAAACTCCTTTAGTACTTGAGAGAAATGATTATTCACCTCTACCTCCAGACACAGACTTCTCTCAGAGCAGCGGAGAGGCGGAAGACTGAAACAGACACCCAGACTCTGCTGACTCAAATAGGACTGACAACCCCATCGAGTGTCCCAGCCTAGTGGCCAGGCAGAGATGTACTTTATACCTTTGTGGTCAAGTTACTTGAGCATCATGAAGATGTGATAGATCCTTTTGTTCTTTTCACTCAGACCAAAGAAGGTCAGGAAGAATAACTAGAGAAGAAGCAAATAAAGGGTTTTAGGGTGACCCAGGGAGGGAAAAACAGAGAAGCAGCAAACGGTACTTCAAACTAAGGGAAGAGCAGGTGTGAACATAGGGAGACTTTCAGACAGAGGGCTGGGGCCACCCAGGACAGCCAGAAAGGACCTGGAAGGGCTCTGTTCTGGAGACAATGGTTAGGGTGGCTGTGAGAAGCTGAGGAATGTAACAGGCTGCCTCAGCTCATCCTAGAAGCAGGTAGAGTAGAGGCAGGGAGATCAGAGAGAAAGGAAAGAAAGCCAAGGTGGAGGGTGAACCAGGAATACAGGGAGGAACAGGCAGGAGACGTGTCAGGGTCAAACAAAGGGGAAACTGAGGAAGAGGGGACGTCAAGGGGGTCTCTGGTTTTGATGAGCTGCTAAGCTGGCAGAAATAAAATCTGAGGAACATGGGCCTGACCTCTGCCTCCAGGGTGGGGGCCTCCAGTTCACAGGATGCATGCTTCCTGTTAGCCCCAGCTCAGAGGTGGGGAAGAATTCATTCATTTCCAAGGCAAGCTTTCCATGTCTCCTACACCATGGCTTCATAAGACCATGGAGCTGCAACTAATCTACTACAAATCTCTGAACACAGACAAAAGTTGTCTTGCTTGTGACTATATCTTCTATTTTTGGTTTTGGGAATTTACCCTCTCCTTGGCAGAAAAAAAAAAAATTGTTACTTTGCATATCAAAATGCTGCAGAAAGACCTTTCTAACAACATTCTGTTTGTATTATTATATTCTTCCCCCAAAGTGGGTACCTTAATCCATTCAGGTCACTATTACGAAACACCAAAAAACAGGATAGCTTTGAGCAACAGAAAAGCTATTTCTCACAGTTTTAGAGGCTGGTAGTCTAAGATCTAGGCATCTTCAGACCTGCTGTCTCAAAGGGGACCACTTCCTGTGTTCAGCTGGGACCTTCTCACTGTGTCTTCACATGGTGGAGGGAGGAGGGATCTCTCTCTGGCCTCTTTCATTAATCACCTCCCGAAGGCCCCATGTCCTAATAACATCTTTGAGATTAGGTTTCACCATATGAATTTTGGAAAGACACAACATTCTGATCATAGCAGAGAGTAGGGAGAGACACCCACCCCTCCCACCCAAAAAAAAAAAAAAAAAACAACTGTGAAAAGAAATTGCTATAAAACCTCATTTTCCCCCAGTAATCAAAACATTTTAAATCCATTATTGCTGCACGGTGCCTGTGCGGTAGGCAACACTGGATCATGTGCGATCTCATTCCCAAGGCACACGGACAATTTCAACAATGTTAACAGGGCTCTAACACCATCTCTTTACAAGGCAACCAGACAGTTCAGAGGATGCACAGGTCAGAAGCACTGGGGGGGGGGGGGGGACACTTCAATGCTTTTACACCTGCCAGCAACCTGGGGTTCAGAACCAAAGGAGCTTGACACCAAAGAGATGGCTGAAGTTGAAGAGGAAGGCAGCCCAGCAGTGCAGGACAAGTGAAGACTTGATGTCACCCTGCCAGATAGCAGTATGGCGCCCAGCACAGAACAGGCCTCCAAATATTCCCTGACTGGAAGAGGCGGCAGCGTCTAGCAACAGCACCAACGACCATATCAGCTGCCTGAAATGTGAGCACTGGTTCTGGGTGGGGGAAGGGAGTCCAACCAAACACAGAGTTTATGTCCTAAGAGTGAAATGTCCTTGACAAGATTAGTTAGCTCAATGTACACCTGGACCCAGCAATCTCACCTTGGGAGGTCAGGTTTCTAGGCAGACTCTTCCCCAGGGTTTGATGAAGACCCATAGTCCGCCTACTTGACTTTGCTGTGGCTACTCCACCTGGTCACATGGCCACCCATGACTAATGTTACTGTCCCCTGGGCCTTGTACCTAGCTGCTCCCACAGTAAATTTCAGACTGAAACTCCTGACCCTAAGAGGAATATATGGGGGGGGGGGGTCACAGGAAAGCCCAGACCCCTAAACAAGTGAATCTAAAAGTGAACTCTTACAAAAACAAGGAAGTTTTACATCCACGCCACTGCTCAGCTCCTTCCATCCTGAAGCTGAATGTCTCAGAGAGCAAAGCTACCATTTCATTTGATAAGCACAAATCCATCAACTATTTCAACAACAAGATAATGGAGTCCTCATGCAAATACAAGGAATCTCAGTAAAGCGCTGGAAACAGGGAAATACTGTCAGGGAAATTCAAGCACTAGGTAAGTTCTGCTTCAATAATGATCTGATCTTTTTATTATGACTATTTATATGAGGTAATGGGGAAAAATCAGTTGTGAATAACCAAGTGTGTTTGAAAAAAAAGTACAGCACAGTTTCTTCGTGATATTCACCACGTAAGGTAATAAACAGTGTCTATCGCCAAGTCCAACAGTCCTTCTGGCGATGTCAGAAAATGTACATTTTAGAGTTTCAAAGCAGTCCCCCCTCCAACTGAAATGTGAGATTGAATAAGAATAAAAACTAAATTAAGCGACATGTACAAAGTAACCACTATGAGTTTAGACTCACAGTTGTGTTGAGGAAAAACTATAAAGGGGCACTTAGTCCTTGCAGAGAAAGAGCTGCTCATGGCATGAAGGCCATCTCCTTGCGTTCTGCAGACACATGGAGTGGGAAGGAGTGAGGCATCAATGGCGTTACTCCTCTGCCTATAGACAAAATCTGTCATGGAAAGACACAGAGGCTGTCTCCCTCCCCGATGAACTTACTGGCTCATAGAAGAGACACAAGCAAAACCAAGAACATGCCACAAAGGCAGCAATAGGTTGAATCGACGAAGGAAGTGTTGGTTAAGAATGGAAAAGCAAGCGTGATGCTGCTAGAGTCATCCAGAAAGGTTTCATGGGGAAGCAGGACTTGGAGAAGGGGGCCTGGTCTCAATACTCCCGGAGACAGTTCATTTAAACAGACAAATGGTACTCTGATATAAATGATTTGCAAATAGCTTAATGCTATGTGTCAATTTGAATGCGCTATGAGGTGCCCAGATATTTGAGTTAAACACTATTTCTGGCTGTGGCTGTGAGTGTTTCTAGAGGATATTAGCATGGAATTGGTGGCTGAATAAAGCAGATGCCCTCTCCAGTGTGGGTGGACATTATCCAACAGGTGCAGGCCTAAACAGAACCAAAAGGTAGGAGATAGTTGAATTCTTTCTTTCTTCCACCCTAACTGCTTAAATGGAGATCTGTTTTTCTGATCTTAGACTGAAACTTACACTATTGCCTATCCTGGGTCCCAAGGTTTCAACAGCAGATTGTGGGGGTTCCCAGCTCCCTTGATCATGTGAGATGTCTCCTTATTATAAATCCTTTCTAATTGTGTTAGGACAGAATCCCATTGGTTCTGTCCTAACACAAGGCATGTATACCAATGTTCTGAGATAAAATGAAAAATCCAAAGTAAGATGAAGATGCTTACATATTTCAAAGACATTTAGTGGTGTGTTAATAAGCTTAACTAAAAAAGGGCCTATGATATAATTTCTTTAGCACTAACTCAGTCTCTGAACAGTAGACTGCTTTATACCAAAATTATACTGGAAAAGGCAAATGGAAATGGCAACAGGGTATTGCATCCAATATTATTCAACCTGGTAAGTTCTAGAAGGAAAAATATCTGTAAGAGAAATCAGAGAAGCAAATCAGTCCACATGAATTGAAACACATGACACACTGTGATGATAGAATCACTTTCAACTAGAAAAATGTAGCCACTGTGATGCTCAATACTAAACTCTGGACACACACACACACACACACACACACACACACACAGTTTTGTGTCATGCAGGGGATTCCCAACACTTCTAAGAAAAATTCATTTAGAACTAATCTCCCAATCTTCTCTACCTAAAAGAATACTTCAGCTACCTAAAAATACATATATCCACACAGCAGTAATACTCTCTCCTTCTAAGAACAATATAAATATACAACCAAGAACTAAAAGAAAATAAATTCTTCATTGGATTAAAGAACGGAATTCAGTCAGCCTATCCTCTTAAAGATGGAGTTCACTTTGGCCATAATATTATAAAATGGTTTAAATGGTTTATTTTATAATAAGCCCATTTTATATTATTTATATATATTTATATTATAGTAAACGCATTTTATAATAAGCACATCTGGCTCATGTGGCTGCCAACAGAAACTGTGAAGAGAACCCATGGCCTGTCTTATTAAGAACCAACACAATGATTTCTTCCCTTCAATCATCATCACTGAATAAGAAGAAAATCTATTAGGAAGAAAAACATCTGATTCGGAAAAGTCACAACATTCCAATTAATGATCATTTGAAAGAGCAGAGGCCAGGGGTAGAGGGTTAGTCAGCTTTGCATCTCTGTGACCAAAGTATCCAACAAGAACATCTTAAAGGACGTAAAGTTTATTTTGGCTCATGGTTTCAGAGACTTCAGTCCATGGTCCACCTACTCCACTGCTCCTGGCCCAAGGTAAAGCAGAACATCATGGTGGACAGGTACATGGGAGGAAGGCTGCTCCACTCACGGCTGGGTCAGGAAGCAGAGAGATGGAAGGGGACTGGCCCATAGCAAAGATGACCCTTCCAGAGCAATCCCCCAGCGACCCACCTAATCCAGCCACATCCCACCTGCCTACAGTTACCACCCTGTCAGTCCATTCAAATTAGGTTGGACTATTAGGTTACAGCTCTAATAATCTAACCGTGTCACCTCCAAACATCCCTGCATTAACACAGGAGCTTTGGAAGGGAACACCTCATATCCAAACCATAACAGAGAGAATAAAAGGATTTTTTTTTTTAAATCCCCAATTCATAGTCAGTGAACCTCCTAATTCACCTGTTCTAATTATGTGGACAAAACACAGAACTGCTATCAGGATTCAATGTTATTTCCTGTTACTGCCAAGTGCTCAATTTCCAACTCTCTATTTTTGACCAAGAATGTCAATTGTGCCCCCACCCCCCGCAGCCAGGGAAGCAAAACTGACTAATATGTTTGCACATGTGTAGTAAATAATCTATGATTACAGAGTACCTATGTAAGAGTTCAATGATAACTTTTTTGCATTTTATTTACTAAAATTCACACAAAGACTAGTAAGTAAGTAAACACTGTGGAAAAATTAAAAGCCTAGAAAACGATACACAAACATTCTTTAAAATAAGCATGATTTCTTTTGGAAAAATACAGATAGCATCAAAATCAATGCACCAAACAGACATCACAATGAGATGCAGTATCATAAGTAACATCTTAGCAGAAACCAGGGAAATAATCCAGTCAAGAGCACCAGCTGAGGGTCTATCAGGCTACTAGCTACATCCCATTATGCTTTAGATCTGGAATGTCCCCAAAGAATCATGATGAAGGCTTGATCTCCAGAGCAGCAATGTTGAGAAGTGAGGCTTTCTGGGAAGTGACTGGATTATGAGGGCTTAAACCTCATTAATGGATTAATTCACTGAGAGCTGAATGGAATACTAGAATAGAAAATGTGGATAGCTAGGGGAATGGTTGGAGGAATTAGGTCTCTGGGAGCATTTTCTTGGGGACTATATGTTGTCCCTGGCTCTTTTCTGTCTGCTTCCTGGCTGCCATGAGCTGAGAGCATTCCTCTGCCATTCCCTCTTACCTCCCTACATCACCTCAGGCCCCAAGGAACAGAGTTGGGCAGCTATGGCTGAAATCTTTGAAGCTATGGGCCAAAATAAAATTTTAATCCACTAAGTTGTTCTTGTCAGGTATCTTGGTCATGGTGATGAGAAGCTGGCTAACACAAGCCCCAATTTCAGTGCTGGGAGAACGTAATCCTTCTGACTTCTGGGGTGTCCAGGGCAGTTTAACAAGCATTGGGCTCTTTTACAAAGGATGCGTTTCTCTGTCATGTACTCCTGTGCTTTTCATATGAGTTAGGTACCTGTACACAGAATCTCAGGCATTAGCGAAGCCTCAGGTAACATTCAGCTTCAAGACCAAGCAAGTGACTTCTTTCTGGAAAGCTACACCAAAATACATAAGCATGTCCTACTACCCCCAGGAAACTCACGCTTCCTCTCCTCCAACCCCTTCCTCAAAAGAACCAAAACCTATTTAGAACCTGCCTGCTAGACCTCGGATATATACAACTCAACTGGAAAGTCAGTCATATCATAGCTCAAAAACAAAGTTGAGACAAGATCACTGCGTGAGAGTAGGCCTTCCAGGTGTGTTCAGGATCCTAGAAGGCAGAGTCGTCGTAACCAGCAGCAGCAGCATCACATGCCACTCAGCAACCATCTGTTCAGCCATGCAACGCAGCTGGCCAGGGAGACCCTGCAGATACAGCGGCAGACATGCCAGGGCACCTTTCAACTTGGGAAAGGTACTGCCAACATAAAAACAAATTAGTCAATTTCAGTTAGTGATGAGGGCTGAGAAAAAGACAGGACAACAGGGAACAGTGTAGTAGCTGGGGAAGGGGAGCTCTAGCTTTGGCAGTCCCAGCCAAGTCTAAAACAATAACTTTTATCCTGTGACCCACATGGTGAGAGTATGAGACAGATGGAACAACATAGGAAACTCATGAGACAGAAACAGGTAACAGCAACAACCTGGATAGAGCGCTCCACATTTTGCAAGTATCATCTCACTTAAGCCCCTAACGTTTCTAGAAAGTAGGCAGTCCAGCCGTCCCCATTTTGCAAACCATCAAACGGAGGTTCAGAAGCCTCAATAACTTGCTCAACTTTACCCAGAACTGGTCTGTTCACCCAGACAGATTCAACTGCAGGACATATCTCTCTGTCCCTCAGGAACCTACTTGGCCATCTGCTGGCCTACAACTACATTTTTGGCCTGGGATCCCCATGACCATGATCAAGCCCTCAGCTTCCAATCCACAGGTAGGTGATTCTACAATACCCGAGCTTCCTCCCTACAGTTCTTCCAAACACTGGATTCAACTCGTGATCAGTCAAGTACAACAGAAATAAAATACAAATCAGCAAGACCTCTCAGCTTCAAGTCCAGAAGATGCCGTCTGTCACCAACTACAAAACACACCTAATTTTCGTTTTCATTACCTAAAATCAGGATCCATATCACAATGGGTCATGCATCACGGTTAATTGGGCAGTGTGTTTTCATTCTCTGTGGTCTAGAAATTGATGACACACCTAACAGCAATGGCATGTTAGGTGAGGAGAAATTCAGAATCCTGCATTCAGTGAGATCCTTCTATGTCCTTTGCGTTATTCCAGGCCAACTGGCACCGATCGATGCAACAGCTTCCTAACTGGCTCCCTGATGCCACTATTCCCCAATGATTTGTTCTCCACACACACAGAGTGTTTCCAAATCTGTAAATTAAAGCCTGGTCTTCCTTGAATCATATCTTCTAGTAGTTTCCACTGTATTTAGAATAAGCTAAAAATCTCCACCCCACTCCACCATGGCCTGCAAGGCCCTGCTGACCTGGTTCCTTTGTTGCTATCTTTTGTTCCTCACAAAAACAGATCCTGCCTGCCACAGGGCCTTTGCATAAGCCACATTTTATGCCCAGAGACCTTCCAAATGTTGCCTTCTTTTTAATTCACTCTTAGCTCTGAAGTCCTCCATTAAGCCTTCCCAGACTACCCAGCTCAAAGGGGAAAATGGCTCCCATTCTTGTTTGTACTTATTACTGCTTTAAATTAGCATTTTATTTATTCATATAATTAATTATCTACATTCCCACTTTACACTAGAAAGCCCCAAAGAAGTAAGGACTATATCTTCCCTGGCTACTATTTATACAAAGTACCTGACACACAATAAGCCCTTCATAAATTTCTTTTTAATATAACCATCATAATAGAAGAAATGACTAAACCACATTCTTTTGCATAATTACTTTCTTATATTAAGTTCCTGCTAATAGGACAAAAAGAAATCACTGGCAAGAATGATCATTTTGAAGAATATCTGTAATTCCACCTTAAAAAAAAAAAAGATGAAACAAATTTCCAGGGGGTTATGAGGGGGAAAAAATGCCTTGAGTTACAACATAAGCACTCAAAAATTCCCACATGCTTATGAACTTTCAAAGTCCTTATCTGGAACTGCAATTTCAAAGCCCATTTATCTTGGCTTGATGCGTAAAACGTACTGCATAATTCTATTAATTCTTGCAGAAGTCTGTCTGCCAAATGACATTCACCTTCCTTTTACTTAGGTATTGACCTTTGAACTTGTCTCTAAAGTATTTACAATGTTCAAAATCCCAGTTTTAGTATCTAAAATTGCTTAATCATTCACGTTCATTATTTTTATCACCAACCAGTCTAGAAAAAGCAAGGAATCTGCTTCATTTACTAAGATTTCCTTAAAGAAAATAATGATCAAAATCAAAACCAAGTCTCATATGTCTCTGAATGGAGGATCTTAGGTGATTCTCCTTGTGAGACAAACTCCAAAATGTTAAAAACATAAAGTCCCTCTTAGTCCCTTTTCCTCATATGCATGATTCAGGTTCATTAATTTTATATTACAAAAGGGTCATTCACAAACAAACCCAGGTTGTCTAAAAAGAAGAAGAAAAATGATTCTGGAGCAGTGGAGAATCTTGGCCTTTATCTTAATTATCTGCAGCCGCTCATTTGGATGACGACATTTACCTACAATGAAAAACTAAATTTCCTACAACTATTTCCAAAATTGCCCAGAGAAATCACCCCATTACTTTCCCTCCCAAAGTCCAGAATCAATGCTGCATTTAGCTTCTTGGAGACACATTTTGGGTACAATTTGTTTGCTCTTCTTAACGATTTTCAAATATCACTGCTTTGGTATTTCTATAAAGTTTTCAACTCAAAAAATGCCAGCATTTTTTGAAAAATTAAATTAGGCTCTGCCTAAAGTATAAAATTAAAAAAATTTTAAAAGACAATATAGAAGGGAGATTTGATGGAAGGCTTAATCATAATCCCTTCTGATGTACTTAAGGCACAGTGGTATGGTTTATTCACTGAACCTAATGAATAAACCTTCTCTGACCCAAGGGAAAGTTAGTTACTGGGTGGAGGAGAGCTGTGACTGCTCCTAGACCACCTGAGCAACAAAGCCTGAAGCCACAAGGTAATGCCTGACTTCAACATCTAAGCCATTTTTATTGGCCTTCACACAGTTGAAAGAAGCTAATCTAGGCCATTCTTCCTTCAGCTCTCCAAAAACAAACAACCTTTAAACAAGGTAGGCTGAAATCTTTCAAGGTTTCCTCTGAAAATAAAAACAGCTTCATTTCTCCTACTTGGGACCCTTTGATGAACAAATGCTACCCAGAACACTGTTGATGCCAAACCCCAAAAGAAGGCAGCAGATACTTCCAGCAGCTGAGTGTACAAGGCAGAAACTATTCCTCATGGTTCGGTGGAGAGATCCTTGGGCTCTGGAGACAAATACACCCTGCTACTTCTGAGCTATGTGACTCAGACAAGTCACTTAAGCAGATAACAGTAACTGCTAGGCTTTGGTGGGTTAAAGAGAACAAACCCATTGTCAGCTGCCTAGAGATGCACTAACTGCCTACAGCGACGTGCAGTTCCCAGACAGACCCAGCCATTGAGGGTAACTTATTATTAACTAGAAAACCCCTTTTCTGAGTGTACATATCCATTTTCTAGTCTTAGTGTCTTGCACTGCGTAGAATTAATATTTTTTTTTTCAGATGAGTCATGACTTTGCAAAGTTTCACAGTCTTCATCCTGAACATCAATTCCCTTTGCCTCACATCAGGAGCCAAGAAAACGGTAAAAATCAGGAAGGGGAGCGGGGGAAAGGAAATAACCCTAGGAAGTTTTGTTTTCTTAAATTAATTTATTAGTCTCTGTTAAAAGTTTAAGTACACGCAGGGCGTGAATTCAGGTTAGCAAGGATGGCAAAATAAAAATAAGGGTATAGTTGTCTAATTTTAACAGCAACGTTTATTCTAAAACCTAGAATACTATAGCTTTCAGAAAGAAATAACTGGGGCAAGGAAGTATCTTAAAAAGCTGAAAATACAAAAAGCAAACTTAAAAAAAAAAGATTTTATTTAAAAAAAAAAGTAGGATGATATCTATATAATAAAAGGCAGGGACAAGCAATGGAATTGCTCAATTAATCCCTCCAATTCCACTTACCTGTATGGAGGCCATCAGCATTATCCACAGCACCACCTACTGCCATACCACTGTGCCTACAGCAGCTTAGGTTCTGCGGGACCCTGAGAGTTAATGCAAAGCACTGGTTTTGCTAAATAAGTTATTTAGGAAATGAATAAGATGTCACTTCAAAGTCAAGTGGTGGGACAGGGCTCAAAATAAGATATCTTATAAAATATCTAAATTATAAACACTGTCTCAGTTATTGACAAGCAGCAAGTAAATAGTTTTAATTTTTCTTAGCTATTTAGACAATAATATAAATGCAGCTCTGAAGATTTTAAAGCACAAATAAGAAATTACATGCGATGGTAGATGTTTATATAGTAAACATATTTATCTTTTATCATCTTCTAAGAGTGGAAGTTACCTAACTGCTTACACCAACACTGTTCTTTCAATTAGGAATTGGAAATGTTATTCTAAAGCTAGAGAGGAAAAAAAAGGATGACTTGGGGATAGGGTTCAGAGCCCCAGGTTTTCCCAAATGTCTAGGCCTCTGCTTGGACAATTAGATCCTTTAAGCATAAGCAATTCTCATTATGAAATGAACCAAGATATGACAGAGTTCAGAACTGTTGTCTTATCCCTATGGTGGGATACATAAGAGGCACCAAATTAACCCACACCGGGCATTAAGAATACACAGAGCAGCTTGTCAGTATTAAGCAAAACAATAATTCAATACTGAATTAAAATTAACTGCGGGCCTAAAATGGACCATGATTTTTAAAAACAAATATAATACAAGCTGACACTAGCACTATATACCAGACACTGTGAGAAGGCCCTTGACGGATTATCAGGTTCACAAGCATCACATCATCACCTCTCTGCTCACTTAGTGACTGATTTTATGGTATGCAACCTATCACAATACCAATACCTATAAGTTAAATCAATGAGATACGATCGATCATTAAAGAATTCCGGTTCACCCTAAACATCTTTGTGTTAAAATAACTACGCTTGGTAACTCATTTGAATGGCCAGGGGTCTCAAAGTCACAAAATGAGGACAAAAAAAAAAAAAAAAAAATCACCACAGGTATCTTCCTAGGGAATGACTCTAAGAGTAAAGTAGGAAGGAAACGCTAAATAAATATCTCCCCACACCAACAGGGGAAATGAAGAAAATGGAAGTCATACTGCTCATACTGCAAAAATGCTGATTCTACTATCATATTCCTCTTTGCAAAAACAGACTAGTTAGCAGTCCTCACAAGGCCAGCCATGCAATGTTGTCACAGATGTGTGCCAGATTTTACACAGGACGGAACTTGGCTGTGAGGAAAACCCAGAGTTCGCCTGAATTTCAGGCAGGAAAGAAAGCCTGCTCATTTTTGTTGTGAATCGGAACAACAACCTGAAGGGGTTAAAAATCCGGGCACCAGGTGTTTTCTTTCCACTTTCCAGAGTAATTTAAGCACACAGCAAAGTTATCTCTCATTTCCTTCTTCTCTAGCCAGTCTGGAGGGCTGGGGGGGTAACCTGTCACTGCCATTTACAGTGTGCGGCTCCTGTTGTAACAAAAGGGGGGCACCCAGGCTGGGCAGGCGGGCACCCGGGCTTCCCATAGCCTGCACGCGGCTTTGTTGCCAAGTTATGTGCTCCGCTGGGTTATGGGCGCACGAGTGAGCCAAGGAGCATTTAATTCAATTTCCAATCTGCATGCTTTCAAAGAAAGTAGAGACAATTGAGACCACGGGAGGGACAGGAAGGGTAATCAAAAATGAACTTTCAGAGCCTCGGGATCTGCATTTCTTGAAATAACTCCCAGCCAGGGATCAGGACGTACCGATACTCTGAAAGTATTTATTTAGCACGAAGATGGGCCACCAAGCATGGGGTGGGGGGGTCGAGGGAGGTCCCGTCCCTGAGGACCACTCCCCCAGCAGCAAGCTGCAGGCGCGCTTTCCTAGCCCACCTCGGTTTCGCAGCGCGGCCAGACTCCACTCGGCCGCTGCCGGGCCCCGGCGCCGTGCCCGGCCTCCTCACGGAGCCCAGGACGAGCAGCCCAGCGCAGAGGGGGCGCCAGACGGGCAGGGGCGGAGCGCCTCACCAGGCGGCCCGGAGCGACACCAGGGTCCACTGGACCATGGAGGCCCCCAGGCCGGGGTAGACCGCCCCACGCAGGGCGCGGAGACACGGGCGCACACCCACTTCGCGCGCGCCGCCTGGCCGCGGAGGCTTCGGCATTGTCCGCAGTCGCCGCGCGGCGGGGGCCGCGGGACCCGAATCCCGGACTCCGACCGGCAGTCCCCCCAGCAGTCACCCACGGCCCAGTCTTACCTCGGCCGCGCTACCGGCCCCCGGAGGTGCGGGCCGAGCTCGGCTCCAGGACCCCGAGAGAGATGAGGAAGGAGAGTGGGGATCCGCAAGGGAAGGCGGGCCGAGCGCGAGCTGCTGGGCCGCCGAATTCTAGCCGCCGCCGCCGCCGCCGCCGCTGCCCCGGGGCAACCGGGCGGAGCGGGCTCCGGACTAGCGGCCGCGGAGGGTTAGTCTGGCGACTGCAGCGACCTTTCGCTCTGCTCTGAGTGGGAGGGCTCAGGCAGGCTTTGCTGGTGAGCGAGGGAGGGAACTTGGAGCTAGTTGCTGTGGCCCAGAGCGCGTGTCCCTGAGCTAGCGTGCACGCCCCCAGAGCGCTCCGCCCCCGTCCCGCCCCAACCCCACCTGCCCGGTCCCCACCCCCTCCCGCACCCCCACTCGGGCTCCTGTTTCTCCCCGCCCACTTCCATCCCGACTCCTCTTTCCCCTATCCCGAATCCCATCCTCCTTGCCAAACCAGCACCTGCCCACCACTTTCTACCCTGATGAAAGATCCTCTGGATCTGAGCTTGCCACTCTAGTTCAGACCAGTCACTACTGGCGACTAGAGCCTGGTTGCAAATGTCATAATTTCATCAGGTAGTCCACAGACTCTTGATCTTTTTCCTATCTTTCACAGACTCAGATGGGTGTTTTCGTATTAAGTAAATATTTGGAGAAAATAATAAAGAATTTAGAAAAATCTCAAAGGTGAGGTACTGCCTCTGGAGTGTGGACCAGCTGATGTTTCAAAGTTAAGTAAATGTGAGGGGGGAGGGGCGCATCATATTCATCTCAATGTATTACTTGCTTAATATATTTAGTTTTGTTTATTTGCTTAATAACATGGTTGGTTTTCTCTGGGGCACAGAGTTGTTTTGGGAGAGCTAAACTGACTCACTTAGTTTTGTTTTTGCTACTGGGAACTCTAAAAGATGAATTCCATGTTCATCAAAATGATTGAATCTGAACAAGGTAAGGATTCACCAAATATGATTTCTTCTCAATAATATTTAGAAAAGATATTTTTCACCTTTAGTATATGTGAAATATGGTGACATTCATCTCATTTTTTTCAGAAAAGCCATACTTAAATCAAGTGGCTTTTGTTTCATTCCAGTTCAGAAATTAACAGATAAATAAAACTCAGAAATTAACAAATAAATAAAACTCTGTATTAAATTTTGGTTATTTACAAGAGTGCCATTTTAAGTAGTGATGTGATTCTGAGCTTTATATGGCACTTCCCTTTGTCATACTAATACATTCCTTGTGATCACAGATTATGTTGTGGTCTCCATTTACTTCAGAAGTTCAAAGTTCATGTCACAATGGAATGAAGTTATTTTCCATCATTGCCATAGCAAATGTAACCAGCTTTACTCCCTCCAAAGTCGACTTTTAAAAGAAACTTCTTTGCCCCAACTCCTTCCTGCTGGGAATTGCTTCTTCCATTGGGTATGTCCAACACAAATCTCCCTGCCATTTCAGTGGCATGTGACCCAGACCTGCCAATTAAATTATATCACATCCTCTGGATACAGAGATGGGAAAAGGGAAGGACACATAATCTAATTAGAAAAAATGGGGTTCTTTTTCCTGACTGATATGGCAGTACCTGAGATCATGCCTTATAAGCCCTCTGTAGCTCAAGTAGCCTTCTAGAAAACAAAGCCAAACCAGAAAGAAAGCTCCTTGTGTGGTAAAGTCTTGATGACATCAGTGACCCCTCTCCAGGCAGCCATCTTCCAAACCAATCAAAATTCTTTGACTTCTGCAGAAGTACTCCAATACATTTTATTTCTTCCTCGTACTATTTGGGGGTAGACTTCTTTCAAAATATTCACTTTTAAAATTAAAAAAAGATTCCCCCTATGATCCATTCTTTGAGGGTCAGTAATGTAGCCAATGAGTTCTAGCTTTTTATTACCTAAGTTACTTCTTGATAAAGTATATATCAAGAAGCCCTACCTTTTAATAGGATTAAGGTTCTCATTTAGGTCATTATTACTGTCCAGCGTGGGTTTAATATCCCCATATTGCCCTCTCCAAAACCAAAGTCAATTAAAATGCAGTTATAGAACCAGAGAGAAAACAGTAAGATACCTAAACCAGAACATCCCAGTAAAATTTTTCCGTCAGTTATTCCAACAAAACTTGTTGTTATAGTCCCCATTGTTTGCTGACATTGTATAGTTTTTCTTTTATAGACAAAACTTCAAGGCACTCTTGAAATTAAATTGTTTCCTACTGGAATTTTCTTGTGCTAAGAATTGTTCAGAAGTGGGCCATTGGCCTATGCTTGGAATTCTTTTGTCTCACAGAGATTTTTTTTCTCTAAAAGTATATAATAGTAGTTGATTAGTACCCAAACAATCATCCATACACTAACCAGTATGTTAATTAGACATTACTCACAGGTCACTGTGAATAGTGGCCCTAGTCCCCTTGTGGGAATGGGCTGAAGGATATGAAGATAATGTATTAGTCATAACCTCTAATTGCTGGAGTTGTTTCTTATGGGAAAATGTGATGTTGAAAAAATAGGAGATAAAGTTTTCAAGAGTCTTTCTCCAATTGGGTAAGTGTCTGTCAACCACTCGTGAAATTTCAAATGTATAAAAGCTCATGAACTGAATAATAATTCATCATAAACAGATATGAGCTCCACAAAAGGAGAATACAAAGAAGTGAACCATCTCTGGAATCATGACAGGGCAGCTTAAGAGGAAAAGGAAAGAAAAAATACATTCTGGTTCTGAGCCCAGTTCTGAGTGGCACTTGCTCCAATGATTGGCTCTGATTCCCCAGGGGGAATTTCAGCCAAAACATTCAGATTTCCCCCAAAGCTTATGGATTGGATCCCTGTATTGTCTGAGCTGTTTGCTTGCCCAAGCATGGTACAAGATCTCTAAGTAAACTAGAGGTCATATAGCCCTGTCTGTCCAGAACAACCCCCCTGGAATCATGGCATAACCTAGTGATTTTCAAACAAGGATAGAATCACCTGGAGTGCTCCAACAGGGTCAGGTCTCCAGGTTGGGGGAGGAGGAATAGGCATTTGTATTTTAAAAAAAACAAAAAACAAAACTTATCCCAAGAGATTGCAGCAATTGGTCAGGGTTAAGGTAAATAAGGTCTGGCAATCTGTGCTCTTCTTCCCACAGAAAAAAAGACTTAAGAAACCCTCAGTCCTCAGATCGGCTCCATTTACTTAGAATTGTATGTAAAATTAAAGTTATTGATTGAACAATCTCCATTTGTCTTTTTCCCTTACAGCCTCCGGTTCTTCCATGGTTATAGAAAAAGCAGTAAGGAGAGGAATGCATAGGAGTAGGAGGATTTGCTAGAAGCAATCACACTGAAGGAAAAAGCACAGCTCACAGTAAGGCTGATAAGAGAATTGCTAACTGGGAAGCATTGTCAGTGGCTAGACCCAGAGGCCACTCCACCCTTGGCAACAGCCCCTGGGGGGTTATCTCCTGTTGCTTGTTTCACAGTTTACTGCAAGCAGTCAGGCTGAGGATCAGAGGAATCCAAATAACTAAGTTATCTTCATGAATACTGATCTATACCATTTACTACTAATAGCTGCCATTTATTAAATCCTTAGTCTGTGCTAGGCAATTCACATGCTTCATTTTTAGTTTTCACAAGGGCCCTGAACATAAATATTATGATGTTCATTTTATGAACAAGAAATTCAGACCCAGAGAAGTTGAGTAAAATATCCAGGGGCACAGAGTTAGTATTAGAGGATTGAAAGGCTGGTCCAAGAGACCCCCCAAAGCCTATATATCTTTTACTCTAAACAAAACTTGTGTATGAATCACACAACATCCATCCAAGGAGATAATCACTACCCATGGGAGACTATTTAAATTTAAAGTGGATTAAACTTTGAGGACATTCAGAATCATTGAGTTTCATTTAAATTTCTTGAATTAGGGATGGGGATGTGTTTCAATGGTAGAGTGTTTGCCTAGCATCCATGAGGTCCTGGGTTCAATTCCTAGCACCCACCCACCCCCCCAAAAAATAATTCTTTTAATTAGTTTTTTAAAAACATTCTTTTTTGTACCAGCTATTGGACATGGAGGCCTTAACCAATGAGCCACATCCCAGACCTTTTTATTTTTTGAAACAGGGTTTTGCCAAGTTTCTTAGAGCCTCTGCTCAGTTGCTGAGGCTGGCTTTGAGCTTGTGATCTTCCTTCAGCCTCTGATGTGAGTACCAGAAATATTATAGGATTATTCACTGTTGATTATATTAATTGGTGTGTGTGTTGAGTGAATGAGTAAATGACTATAGCAGTGTGCCTATTGTAATGTGTAATGTGATATAAGTATAATGTGATGTAAGTGTAATGTGAACTACAGAACTTAGATAAACTGCAAAACTTAGACTTAAGTTAGTGATGTAAGAGTCTGCTCCTGGGGCATACACCCCAGACCTTACCCAGATATCAGCTGCAAGCACAACTGAACTAGGACTTAAAAATCCAGACTTCTGGGGGGAGATGGGACTAACAGGAGCTGGACAGAAAGACCGAGATCTCTGTTGCTGTTTTCCCCCCTGCACAAGACTCCTCCAGCCAGGATCGATTTCCAGGGACCTGGACTTAAGACAAGTCACAGGTGAGCACCTGGAACCCTTGGGTGTAGACTCGGGACTTAAGATTAGGATGTGTGTCTGAAGTGTGATGAGCATCAATAAAATAGGTTTGATTGAATCTAACTGCGCCTCAGACTGTGCCAATGATAATTGCTTGTGACAGCCTCCCAAGCTGCTGGGATTACAAGTGTATGCTATAGCACCCAGTAATTTTTTTGAATTTTAAATGCTGATAAATTAAAATTTTCTCAGTCACATATTTACTTTTCAAAGTGTTCAATAGCCCATAGCTGTCCTTCTGGATGGCAAAGATAAAAACATTTTTATCATGGCAAAAAGTTCTCTTGTAGAGTTGTCAGTATCATCAACGATGGCAGTATTTTCTGTAACTAAAAGTTATCCAATAAAATTATTTCAACCCCTTTATGCTAACTGTTGTGACTATAGTTTTTTTTTTTTTTTTTCTAAAAAGTATAATTTATTTCTGTATCTGCTTTGATCAGAGCATACTGAACTAAGTGTCCCTGGAAAGAATACAGGGCAAGGAGCCCCTCTTCATGGGCCCATATGGCATGCTTTTGAGCCTGTGCTTCTTCCTCTTCCTTCTGGAATCTTTGCCCGCCATCTTTATTTCTTCTTCACAGAATACCTGCTTGCCTGCCATTGGCCAAATTATGGTGCCTGTTGACATTCTGTCCCCAGTCGGCTTCCATCTGTCCATGTGATGTCTCCAAATACAGTCATCCCCTAGGGTCCATCAGAGATTGGTTCCAGAACCCTCCACAGATACCACAGTCCACAGATGCTCAAGTCCCTTATATACAGCAACATAGTATTTGCACATAAACTAAGTACGTCCTTCCATAGACTTTAAGTCATCTCCACATTTTTTCAAAATACTTAATATAATGTGAATCCTATGTAAATAGTTGTTCTAATGTACTATAAGGAATGATGATAAGAAAAAGTTTATACATGTTAAGTAGAGATATAACTTCTTTTCCTGAATGTTTTTGATCTATGGTTGGTTGAATCCCAGAATGCAGAACACACGGATACGGGAGGCTGACTATACCACTGATTCACCCATGACTCTGGAATTCCACTCCAACTTCCTCTTGTATTTTTGATCTTGAGGCTAGTTGTTTGTTTTGGGGGTTTGGTTTCATTTGTTTGTTTGTTTTGTTTTGTTTTCCTTTTTCCCTAGCTCTCTGCTAGACTAGTGCAACTCAGGAGCCATCTGTGGACTGGAAGGGCCTATGAACTATTTGAATGCTTTAGGACAACATAAGTTTAGAAAGTGAAAGACTGTTTAGAAACTTTTATAGCAATTTGACATTGCTAGGATGCAGTATTTTACTGTATTTGTGTAAATGACAGACTACAACAGAGTCCAAAATAAAAATAAATCACAGAAAACAGATATATACTGTGGAAAGTATGCAGTGTTTCTGAGTTACTCCATGTTGTATAGAACAGTGTCTGGCCCTGAGTTACAGAATTTATCAACAAAAATAAACCTCAGCTACACAGCACAATAATAAGGCACATATTCATAAATAAATAATAAATAAAACAACTAATAAAAACAACTACTTTTGAACTTACCGAATTGAATCAGAAGCACATGGATGCAGGGAGATATCAACCCCATATGAGAGAAACCAGGGCCACAGGTTTATCAAACACACCAGGCCACTGAATGATGCAAATCCTTACCTGAAACACATAAAAGGAAGAGCACCTAAGATAGTGGTACTGTGGCACATACCAGTCTATCATCTTATCAGATCATCCAGTGAGTGCATCACAAGGTGGATAGGGAGTGAACTCCTTACTCTTTTCCCAGGGTTTCAATTCAGTTCCATCTCCCTGCTTGATGCAGCCCACTTCAAAACTGCCTGCCAGCTGGACCCAGCCTAGAATAAATTCTGTGCCCAGAACAAGTTCTTTAGCTGGTTCATAATCTGACCACCTGAAGTGTCTCTTTTGGATTTCTGTTTGTTCTCTGACTGCTCTCATTGAGGCCTCTTGAAATTCTCTGACCACGGTGAACCTTTCTTAGCTTTTCTGTAATATGTGCTACACACACACACACACACACACACACATAATTGTGTAAAGCATTATGTATGATTTGAGTGGCATAGATATTAGTAATTAAGACTGAAATGGAATAAAAGAACCTGTGATTTCCTGCCATGGCTAGCAAGTGAACCAAATATCCAGTATTCAGTGAATTGATGCAGTTTGTGAATTCACTATTATTCAATAATGGCCGACATTGTGGAATGACACAAATGTGTCTGGTCTATGTTGTTGACATATCTTGCTCACAACACTCCACCAGTTTATCTCTTAGTGTTATGGTTTGGATGCAGGGTATTCCCCCACCCTAAACTCCTATGTTAATGCAGGCATATTAAAAGGTGAAATGATTGGATTATGAGAGCTGTAACCCAATCAATCCATCCTAGTTTGAATGGACTAACTAGGTGACAAGTGGGGCATGCCTGGAGGAGGTGGGTCCCTGGGGGGCTAGACCTGGAAGGTTGCACCTTCTCTGCAGCCCTTTCTTTCTGTGATTCCTGACCACCATGAGTTGAGCAGCTTCCCTCCATCACACTCTTCTGCCATGATGTTCTATCTCACGTTAGGTCCACAGCAATGAAGTTGGCCCACCATGAGCCAAATTAATCTTTTCCTTCTTGTTGTGTATTTTAGTTACAGTGACAAAAGGCTGACTAACACATCTACGCCCCCAATGCTTATCACTACCACTTGTTAATAACTGAAGTATTATTACCCCCAATGCATAAGTCAGGGGCTAGTGAAAAAAAGGAATCTAATAAAGAGATCTATATACAAAAGTGCTAGAGAAATTAAAAAATCAAAAACTGAAAGGTGAGTCAACCTAGATTTGGGCAGGTACAGGAAACTGTTACCCTAAGAACAAATGTAAAGGCAGCAGTGTCACTAACATAGAGGTGGGGAGCTGGAGCTGATCAATATCAGGTAATAACAAGGACAACCCCCCCTCCAGAAGCCAAGACTCTGAAGAACACACAGATACTGTCTGTTTAATTGAACTGAACTGAATCGATTTTCCTATTCTGTTATTGACACTGAACAGAATAAAAAGATTTCCTGTGGGACTCTAGATTGCCAAATAGTTGCCTACACTAATCATTTTGTCCCTGGATTGGTTCCAGGACCCTCCACAGATCCCCAAATCCTCAGATCTCTGGTTCCTTATATAAAATGATGTGTAACATATGCACATCCTCCTGTAGACTTTAAGTCATCTCTAGAATATTTATAATACCTAATATAATGGAAATGGTATGTAAACAGTTGTTATATTATACAGTTTAGGGAATGATGGAAAGGAAAAAAGTCTGTATATGATCAGTACAGATGCAATTTTTTTTCCAAATATTTTTGATCTGCAGTTGGTTGCATGCCCGGATATGGAATCAGTATGTAGGGAGGGGCCACTATATAGCATGGTAATTATGCAGAGAGGATTTGAAGCTGTTCAGGTCCTTTCCAGACATAAAACTGATCTATACTTGAGAACCAAGATGCTGTATCCACTTATATGAAATAAATATGTGAGCTCTTATTTTTATTTGGCTCAAGACACCTACTTACTTTCAGATTATAAAATATTTTGAGAAGATTATGCTGTTAGAATTTACTGGTATCATATGTGGAATATTGGTTTAACATACATTCCTTCCATATTCTCATAGACAGTGTGAAATATGGTACCAAATACGTGGAGTGTCTTTAAACTATTCACAGTGAGGTGAACTTGGAACATTAGAGTGCGAACTTAATAGGAATATAATCCATTTCTTTGGAGCGGAGCTCACTGGTTCTCATTTGCTCTGGACTCAAAAAGCAGAGGTGACATAAATAACTGAATTTTCTAATTTCATTCAAACCTCTTCCTAATCAAATATTAAACCAGTTGTGTTTATTAGTGGCCAGGAAAAAAAATTAACTAACTTAAACTTTTCTCCTCCTGTCTACCCTTGTATAGGAGAGATGCTAATGAGTAAAATAGATAACAAGCAGAGAAAACAAGGAGAAAAGGACAAGGAGGGAATATTAGGTCTCTGAGCCACAGATGGTACCAACACATAATAGCCATTTCCCTCTATTTACAATACATTTAAAGTAGGTGCACAGACTAGTATATCTTGGGGTTTGATGTGTATATTTTCCTCCGCTCTGTGTAACGTGTATGATATGACTTGTAAATGTTTGGTGAGGAATTTCAGGTAGGAATTTCTGTTTTTCAGTCATCTGGTATTAATGTTAAAGATGAGCAAAGTATTTCTGACGTTTGTGGAAATCACCTGCAAATTACAGGGAAATTTTAACAAAATGTCGAATGCTCTTGGTACAGATGTGAATTTTAGCTCATTCACCCACGCATGCCACCCTCGTGCATTCTGTCACAAAAATCTCTCATTTTCAGTGTTTTCACTCATGCATCTCATCATTCACATCTTATCTGCACTTAGTACAATAGCTTTCCCAGTTGAACCCGTAATCACACAGCTAGTCAAGTGTGCTCTTTTTTTTTTTTAACCTTATCTGTGATCATTCTTCCATTCCCCAAATTGGCACAAATCAATCTGTTGAGGGGTAGTTCAATGATACTGACTTGTTTTGTTTACTCACAGATTACACACATCCTTCATTTTCTGCTGGTTTAACAGCCCAAACTTCTAAGTAGATATCTTTTTAGAATGTCAACATTTGCAAATTCCTAGCCAGCTAGTCATTGGAGAGGAAGGGGCCAGAGCAATGAATGGAGGGAGAAGGTCAGGAAAAGAGAGAATGCTATGGGGGAGGGGGGTCTCTGTTCCCCAGCTCATGTTCCACTCACCTATCTGAACTCTGGCATAGAGAATATGTAGGAAGACTAAATCACAGTATGTTGAAATCTTTTAGGAAACAAACAAACAAAAAACCCTGCATAACTTGAAAATTTGGTGTCTCTGATGCAAGTGTAGATGAACCCAATCAGCACAGACTTCAAAAATAACATGTGTAACTATAACGGTTATCATATGTACATCTTCCTCTAACAATCTCACTTCCTCTTTTGTTGTTACGAAAGAGCTTTATGCTAAGTAATAAGTGGAGGTTTTAAATAGTGGTACAATTTTCTCATAATCATAAAGCCTAATCATCTTATGAATTTTGGGTTGACTGAATTCCCAAACTCTAAGTAAACATCTTACTCATGCTGTTCTTAGAAGGTCTTCCTAGGTCACACTAAATTTCGTGGCTTATTTATAATAACTCAAACTGCACTGTGCCCTAATAAGTGACCCAATGCAATTAAGTAGGTTAATAATACCTATGGGTCTTGGATGGCTCCTTATTAACCTCACCAGACTGTAAGCAACATGAGAACAGGAGATAAAACTAAGCCCTCATTTGAAATTCCATACTATTTAGCAAATCCAAGGAGCTGATAAGGGTTTGTCAAATACTCATTGAAATAATACATGCTCTGATAGTGTTATAATTATCATGTCACTTTATAGGCATCTTAACTCCCCCTTTGGGCACTGGTTTGAGTCTCAGCATTCCCTGTGCAAACTGGTCCTGTACATAAGATATGCTGTCATCCTGGAGTAGCCCCTAATCTAAATGCATCAGCTGCCAATAGCCACCAGGACTTCTCTCCCACTTGGGACACACATTAAAATCCAGAAAAGAAAGGGAATGAGGGATTATCAGATTTTACCCTTACTTGGAATGATTCAGAAAGATTCATCAAGCTGCATATTTAAGGATATGAATAGCAAGACATTCTTCTTGACCTCCAATAAATGAAAAGCCTTATTTCTCTAAATGCAAAATTTTTATTTGAGAAAATAGTTGTGATGATGGTTCTTGAACCAAACAAGATGTGAGTCACCCAGGCAGGGCTGTGAGCGTGGTTAGGAGACTGCAGGAAGAAGGGCTTTTCAGAATGCTAGGCACCTGGAGGCAGAGATGTTCTTTAGCTATACCTGACAGCTCACTCGGCTTCCTGTGCTCTCCCCTCACCCCCAGAGCATGTGGCCTTGCTAACATAGTTTTAGTTCTTTCAAAATGGAGTTGCAAGCCCCAAGTACAGAGGGCAGAGGCAGAAGAGCTATTGAGTTTGTCAGATCCTGAGATTCGTTTTCTTATACATTGTGGGTTATTATAACTGCAGCAAAACAGTTATATGTACAGTCATAGTTCATATTCTGAACTAATTAAAGAAGTGTGACCTGCACACACACACCCTTTTCCCATCAGCCTACAATCTATATGAAATGTTGCAGTTTCTATGGGGCTTTATACATAAGGGAAGATTATTACATAAACAGTCTACCTATTACCTTGCATTTAACCAAGTAAGATGTTGATAAAGCATATACTTTATCTTCCTATGTCTCAATATCAAAAAAAGGCCTTAAGTTAGAAAGTGTATATTTTCTGATGATATAACAATAAATTGAGATTTTAATGCATTTCATGTGGTTAAATATCTCAACAACACTGCGATGTAGCTGAGCAATTGCCCTGCAAATCTAATTAATAAGAAAACTCGTAATCTGCCATTAATTTAGTATGAAATAATTAATCTTTTTACTTTCCTATATGATGCTCTTAGTTGAAGACTGAAATGTTATTTAAAAAGTGTTTTCGTATTTTGAGGTGTGAGTCTCTTGTAAACAATATACCATTGTAATGGTGATAGTAATATTTGTAAATAATTTAGCCTGTGAAGAATGGTTGACATTTAGATGTTGGTCATATATTTGTGCTTTATCTTTTAATTCTATTCTGTTCACATGTGTTTTAAATAAATAATTTAAATCTTACTCTTTTATTTATTTTTCTTCTTATTAAATAAATTGGTAAGAACCACTATATATTTTGACATCATAAGTAGTAACACATTTGCTAGATATCTCTAAGAATTTCAACTGAGAGGGACGCTGAAGTTTAAAATTTTTACAATATCCTTCTCTAGACTCTCTCTGGTTTTTGCAGGGCTGACATAAAAAAACACATAACCTACATTGTCCCATTCCACTGGCCATACCTCAGATGTCCTCCCTGGATGAAATCACACAGAACCTCTACTACTGAAATGTTCTCTTTTGTAAATTTTTTTGAAAGTGTTAAAAAAATTAATCCAATGATTTTAATGATTTCTGGGAATGGTTTTTTTCAATATTTCATTTGAAAACCGCAGTGTATGTAGCTTAAACTCTGGATGATCTGTACAAATTAAATTTAGTTCACCTTCCCCAGTAAAAGAGAAATTATGCTCTCTGAAGTAGAAAATTTTCTAAATTTACTGTTGTTAAAAATTTTGTTACAGTAACAACTTGGAATGTTTTCTTTTTGTCTTTCCTGCTGGATAAGTTTGACTTACTTCAGATACTTCCATAAATAAATGACTTCAATAAAATATAAGGCCTTTTCCTATATTTGTGGACTTGAAACCTTTTTTTGGTAGAAGTGAAAAGAAAGCAGAATATACATCTTTAAGGAAAAAAAATATATAAAATTATTATGCAGAAAATCTCAATATATTGTTTGTTTACTATAGAATATTTGCAAGAAAGGAAACCCATGCAGTTTATATGATATTGTAACCACACCCTGCACAATGAAGGACTTACTGTATTTTTCCACAAGTTGAGGTTAACCACATAATGTACAAGTTGTGGAATAACTACAGCCACAAATATGCCTGCATATTTCACATTTCTGTTCCTTTTCATTCAGTTGGATTTCTTTCTTTTTCAGTGATAAGAAAATCTTCCAAATTCATTAAAGAGAACCTAAAATTATTTTATATAAGAAGAATTCCAGGAAACTTACAAGGCTTCTTGGAAGACAGCATTAGTAGGAAGCACCTTCGGTGCTTAATCAAATAACAAGCAAAGGCCAGGTGCCATGGGACAGTCCTATAATTCCAGCCAAATTGGAGACTGAGAGAGGAGAATCACAGGTTCATAAGTTCAAGGTCAGCCTGGGCAACTTAGTGAGACTCTGTTTCAAAATTTTAAAAAATTTAAAAAGCTAGGGATGTGGCTCAGTGGTAAAGATCCCTGTGTTTATTCCTCAGTACCAAATGATGATGATAATGATTAATAATAATAATAAAAACAACAAGCAAAGCCTGACAATTATTTTATAACAATGTGACTGACCAAAGACTACTTCCCTTCACAGTGGTCAAGGGAAGTAAATGGAGGTATCTTGCACCAAGTTGTAGTAATACTGTAGAGAGCAAGTGACTATGAAGTCTGAAATTTAATTAGATCAGGTGGTTGGAAAGATCACATTGTACAGATGCATTTGAACAGAGACCAGAGAAAATAGAAAGAACCAGTGCTGTAAAGAGAAGAAGCAGGCAAATTCCAGGCAGAGGGAATAACTTTTGCAAAGGCCCTGGGGCAGGAGTGAGCTAAGTGTGTTGAGATGAAGGTCAAAGAGTAGTGATAGAGGATGCTGAAGAAGAGAAAAGCCCGTAGCAAGAAATTCATATTTTATTCTATCTGCAATGAGGAACACTAGAAGTTGCATAACTGCTTTATATTTCTGCAAAATCAGTCTAGCTGAAGTTTCACAAATGGATGGGTGTGTTGACAGTAAGAATAGAAGCTGGGAGACCAGTTTGGTGATCTTTCACAGTGACCTTTACAGTGTTCAAGGGAAGCAAATGGAGGTGCCTTGCACCAAGTTGCAGTGATGAAGATAAAGGAACATTTAATAAATGCAGGTTCTATTTTTGGAATAAAATTGGAAGATGAATTGGGTATTAGAGGTGGAGGTATAGAATAAGGAAAAAGACAACCCGTAGTGATAAATATGCTTATGATAGAAAATACAATATAAATGCAGACTAAGGGAAAGTTGGTGAGAAGCATTTTGGGGGTCATTTGGTATTGGATTTAGATCATAAAGGATGTCTAGCAAAACCTCATACCTAAAGTGCTGATGCAATCATGGGCAAATGGTCACACTGCTTCTGCTTAAACGCCCCTGGAAATGAAAGCACCTTTGGAAATGGCCATTTCATTAATGAGAGCCAACCTCACTGAACTGATCATAAGCTCAATATGAAATAAATTTGAGACCTTTTATTTTTTAAAAACATCAGTGTGATACTGAAAATGTATATTTTGGAAGAAAGGCTAATTTCAAAGTCTGAGAAAGAGACTTTCCCTTACTTTGTTTTGTCTGGTTTTTATTGCCACATTTTAAAGGTAGCAAGTTTAAGGGAATTGGAAATGGGTCCCAAAAGAACTGAGAAGAGAGAAAACTCTTAAATTTATGAGAGTTTGCAAGGTGGGGCAAACAGAAGACTGATTGATTGTTTTTTCTGCATTTCTGTAAAGGATTAGGCATGAAAAAGCAACATCACTTAGAAAGCTTTCTATTTTGCCATAAAGAAGAACTTTGTGGATTTAAGAAGCAAAATACTTCGTGTTCTTTTGAGTCCTATAGCCCTATAAGACTAAGTTAGAGAACAGTGAGTTCTAGATAATTAGGAGTATCTATCAAGAGCCAGGGACCACAGGATTGTCTAATGTTAAAATAGGCTTATATGCCTACTGAGAGATTTAAGTTCTTCCAATTGTCAGATGTGATTGAGTATATGGCAAAGTACATCAGAAATGCTGTTCATTCCATTATGGTGTCAGCAAGAATTTGAATCTAGTTAACAGAAAGAGAGAAAGGAGATGTTATCACAGAGATGTGAAAATTTCACAATTTGGAGGTCATTTTCTCAGGGGAAAAGTGGCAATCCTGCCTACTAGTAGCTTATAACTTGTTTGAGTAAAGAAACAGAACAAAAAAAGACAATGATTCAACCATTTTACTCAGAATGACCTTAAAAAATAAGAAGCCAGAGTAACAATAGCACATACCTGTTATCCCAGCTACTCAGGAGCCTGAGGTAGGAGGATCACAAATTTGAGGTCAGTCTGGGCGATGAAGTGAGACCCTGTCTCAAAATAAAAGAAAAGAGCTGGGATGTAGATCAATGTTAAAGCACCCCAGGTTCAATCCTCACTACCATAGATAAATGGTAAAAAAAAAAAAACAAAAAAAAAAAACAGAACAAAGTTGAAGAAATTAGAAATTTTGCTACTGAATACCAAGACTTCCTATAAAGCTATCATAATTAAAGCATAAAATTTTAAAAAAGAATAAAATATACAAGATTAGAGATAGGAAGTTCTGTTTGTCAAAATATAAATAACAGAACAAGAGAAAACATTTGCAATACTTATGACTGAGAAAGATTCATGTACAATATATGAAATTGTCAGAGAACAAAGAAAAATGGACACAAATACTTGAAAAGATCACACAAGAGGATATACCCAGATAGCTAGCAAACATATTTTGAAAATGCTCTCAGTCTCACTAATAATCAGGGAAATGGAAATTGAAATCAAATTAACTTCCCACTATGTAAACATCGGAATGGCTGAAGTTTAAAAATCAATCAAACAAACAAAATCTGTTAATTTGTGGGATGATTGGACTGCTGATTCACAGCAGGTAGGAGTGTACACAAACTGTCTATGTTTAAGAAAGTTGAATATACCCATGCTCCAAGACCTAGCAACTCTGCTGCTAGGAATAGACCCCAGAGAAAAAGAAATACATACATATAAGTACCAAAAGACATGACCGAGGATATTCATAGCAGCAATATTTACAATATCCAAACACTGTCAACTCACCAATGTCCCTTAGTCATAGAGTGGATAAATCAATTGTGGTACAGTAAACAACAGAATACTAAAGAGTTGGTTACTAAATTAGTAACCAATAAATATCACTACAGAAGGGAAGCTCACAAATGTATCATTAAGCAAAGAAAACTGAATGCAAAAGAGTGTATACCATAGGATTCCACTTATATAATGTTTAATAACGGGAAATTTGTTGATGGTTTTAGAAATTAGGATGGGTGTTACTTCTGGGGAACATGGTGGCAAGTAATTAAAGAGATACTAGCAATTTGATGTTTCTTCAATGGGTAATGGCTCTACTGGGATTTAGTTTGTAATAATTCAGCAAGATTACACACAAAATTTGTATATTAAGTTATACTTTAAATATAGGTGTATAACGGTGTATATGTTGTATTTTAATTAATACATGCAAATATTTATGAACATATAAGTTAATTGTCAGTTAGAATTTTGTTTAAAATGTACAAAGAAAGGGGGTTAAATGATTTCAAACTTTTTAACCATAAACATAGCTTTTAGGAAATATAAAATTGCATATAATTAAGCAAAAAAAAAAACCCCACAAAAACAAAGCAAAGCCAAAACAACAACAGAAACATATTCTAGAGACCTCAACAGGACTATAAACCAAATCTGCAAGGTGAAGTTGAATAGTGATACAGATAAAGTCATTCTCTTGTGTTTCAAGAAACAACACATAAGCTATCCTTAAGTATCCAACAGTACATTCAAAGTAATCCAAAGGTTGTGAACAGTTGAGTCAAAGTGGTTAAAATGTTTGCCAGATAATAACCCTAAATGACTCTACTAACCTGTTTTTAAAATAGCTATGAAAATAGAATAAAAAGACCAAAACTGCCTTTCAACTTATGTCAAAAGTGAGACAATTTTTAGAGATAATTTTCAAAAGTACTTAAAAATCAGAAGAGTAGAATTAGAATTGCAATGGTTAGCCTGAAGCTATTTGGTCAGATGAAATGGAATAACTCTAAATGGAATAAAGGTTGAAATTCAACAGTTTCTCCCTTCCTTCCTGCCACCCAGAACTCAAAAGAGTCTGCACCTTCAGAGAACAGGCAATGATTTCCCTATTTGTTCTCCTCAGTTCTACCAGTTGCTTGCTTTCTAGTTTGTAGAAAAAGCTTGGAGATGGCAACTTCCTTAAAAAGAAGAAGGAAAGAAGTTCAAGATGGAATCAGCAGTGCCCATGCTGAGTGAAGGCAGAGTCCAGACATGAAGAGCTTTGTGTTGGCAAACACCATTAGAGAGTCTTGCAGGGTAGATGGGTACCAGGCTAAGGGGAAACATCCACCATATTCCAACTGAACTCCATGAAATGAAAACCTACTGGACTTTGACAAACACAACAAAGGCAAGGATACAGTGATATGACAACATGTCTACAGGTAAGATGATGCTGTTTAAAGTGGGGTGCTCAAAGAAGT
The DNA here is from genome assembly GCF_047511675.1 of Marmota flaviventris. Classification (NCBI taxonomy): domain Eukaryota; kingdom Metazoa; phylum Chordata; class Mammalia; order Rodentia; family Sciuridae; genus Marmota; species Marmota flaviventris. Next base: position 73,409,577 of record NC_092512.1, read on the forward strand.
CACTCCAAGGTTGAAGCGATCTTTTCACTAAGATCCCAAGACACATGAACTAGCCAAGCAGGGGAAGAACTAGTTGCAAGTGCTGTAATGCAGGAATCAACTCAGCATGCTTGAAGAACAGAAAGTTAATGTAAGTTTATTCTTTTCTTTTTTTATAAGTGTACTAATTGTGCTTACTGGTCTAATTTGCTACCATTTCAGTTTCCTTTTTGAATTCTGATTTGCCACCAAATATACTTTTATATTCAGGATTCACACATGAGGAATCAGGAATTGGGAATGTCTTCCTGTGACTCCATGGGTCGGTGTGTGCTTCCTATTCCTGCAAACATAGAATCTGGCATCTAGAGGTCTTAACTTGAAAGGGAGTAAAGCTTCCACCAAGGACCACAACAATGATTCCTTTGGACTGGACATTGAGACTGTCACACGGTCATCTTGGAATTCTTAACCAGTGAATCAACAGACAAAGGAAGATAGTGTATTGGCTGGAATGATTGATCAAGACCCTTAAGGGACAATTAGTTTGTACTCACAGTGGGGGTAGAGAGCAATATGTTTGGAATGCGGGAGATCCCTTGGGGCTGTTCTTAGTACTTTCAAGTCCTGAGATTAAAGTCAATGGAAATAAAGAAAACCCAATTCAGGCAGGATGGCTAATGCCCAGACACTCCCAAACTGTAAGTTTGCTTACCTGTTACCTCAGAGGTAAGAAACTACCACCAGCTGAGGTACTCCCTGAGGGCAAGGAAAATATAAAATGGGGAGTGGGAGGGTTTAATTATGATGATAGCTATGACCATGTGACTAGGTCAAGAACTGAGTGCTGTAATAGTTTTAAGTTATTCCTTATTATTTATAGCAATGTGTGCATTTATATATAAATCAGTATCTTTTGCTTTCTTCTCTTTACCAATCTCCCACTATCAAATATGTTTACAATTGTTTACTTTGTGTCTCAGTATTTAAATATTTAAGTTACAAAAGATTCAAGGAAGAGTATAAATTGGAAGAAGGAACATCAACCTGAGACAAAGAAAGTTCTCTGTATCCACTTTTTGGGGAAAGAGCTCCCTTGTTGGTGGTGGTTGAAGATCTGGTGAACATGAGTTTATTATCATTTTCATTTGGCAAATACGTGTGGTTGGTGTGTATGCATGGCAAGCTGACAGAAGTGAACTGGGTGGTTATATAATGAGTAAACTTACACAGGATGAACTGTTTCCCAGAATTCCCTTCCCTGTGGGTTTCCAGTTAGAGATAGCCACAGGAGATTCTTTTTCATGAAGGATTTGGCAAGCAGAATTAAAGAAGCAAGTTATTTGTATTTGTACATGAGGAGTTGAGGCAGAACCTTTTGTAGCTCATTTCTGCTGTTCTTCAGCTGGTTACTTATCAGCATGGGCAACACCTAGGCCTGAAGCTGCTCCAGTTTACCTCAGATCTCCCTGCACCTTTCACTCTATGCTGATCTGTGCTTCAGAGTGCCATCTTCCCTTGCAGGATGAGCACTTCATTAAGGGAAGGCAGTGAGGACTGACAGGACCCAGTATGCCCTTGTGGGTTCCAGGCACCTCATTGATAAATTCTCTTTTGTTCTCATGAGCTGCAGCCTGTCTTTGCTCTTCCCCATTCTAGACCTTTCTTTCATGTTCACTTGCCCTGCAGTCTTCATGCTCCAGCATTAAACACAAAGATCACAACATTAGATATTTCCAATAATTGCATTAGATCTAATCCTGTTAATTCCCATATAAGGTTCTGCTTCACAGATGGAACTCTAAATGATAAAATTAGTCAAACAAGAGAGGTTCAAGACTTTCATACTATAAGATGCCACTGTCTCATTAAGCTCCTGTCTGGGAGAGAAAATTTACAAAATATGTATTAGACAAAGAAATTAAAAACGAAACATGGAAAAGACTCTTGCAATTAATACCAAGAAAAACAACCCAATTAAGAAATACTTGAATGTACAACTGAAAATGGACAATTTACACATTAAAAAATATCCAGTGTCATTAATCATGAGGTAAATGCAATTGCAAACAAGGATGAGATACTAGTACCCAACCAACTGAATGACTAAAATATAAAGACTCATTATGCTAAGCACTGGCAGAGATATGGAACAATGTATAGACCTTCATACATTGTGGTGGGACTCTAAAATGAATTTGGCAGGAATGTAAAAATATTTGGAAACAATTTGAAAGTGTCTTAAAAAGGTTAAAAAATACCCACCAAACAATCCAGCCATTCCACTCTCAGGCAATTACTTAAAGAAAGAAACATATATGTCCACCCAAGGCCTGTACATAAATACAGCAACTTTAATTAAAATAGCACCAAACGGAAGACAACTCAAATGTCTATCAATCATTGAGTAGATAAACAGATGATGATATATCTGTGCAATGGAATATAACCCAGAAATAAAAAAGGAATGGACTATTTTTTGTTTTAAGTAATGGACTATTGATGTAGGCTATAACACTGATGACTCTCAAACTCACTATCTTGAGTAAAAGAAGCTGAGCCAAAATATTGTGTTTATACAAAATCCTAGAGCATGCAAGTGAAACTATAATGATAGTAAATAGGCTCCTGGATAAGGGGTATAGGGAGTGGCAAATTGCAGAGGGGCCTGGGGAAACCTTTTTGAGTAATGAACATGTTTATTATCTTGATTGTTATGATTATTGCAAGGGTATATAACTATGTCAGAATTCATCAAGCCCAGGATGTTGGCACATGCCTATAGTCTCAGCCACTCAGGAGGTTGAGACCAAAGGATCATTTGAGCTCAGGAGTTTAAGACCTGCCTGGGCAACATGGCAAGATCCTAACTCAAAAACAAAGCAAAACAGCAAAACCCCTCATCAGATTGTACGTTTTAAATATGTAATGTTACTTTGATTATGCCATCAACATAGTTGATAAATATAACTATAAAGTTGCAAAAAAAAATCAAAATAAACAATTAGACTTATGCTGTAGTTTGGACTTACGATGTCCTCCAAAGCCCTATGTGTTAAAAGCTTAGTCCCCAGTTTGGCACTATTGGGCAGTGGTTAAATCTTTTTAAGAGACAAGGCATGGTGGAATGTGTTTGGATCTTTGGCAGTGTGCCCTGGAAGGATAATGGGACCCAGTCTCTTCCTTTCTCTTTCTCTTTTGCTCCCTGGCCATGAAGTGCATAGTTTTGTTCTGCTCTGTGCTTTTGCCATGATGTGCTGCCTTCTCACAGGCCCCAAAGCAATGAGGCCCATTGGTCATGGACTGGAACCTCTAAAACTGTCAGCCAAAATGAAGCTTTTCTCACCACAAGTTGATTATCTCAGAGTTCTGTTATACCAATGGAAAGTTGAGTAATGCAATCTGCAATGGTTAAAAATGATCTAACAAAATTTCTGATGCTGTACAGTGAACACATATTATTTTTACCCATTATTTTTCTAGCATCTCTCACTTTCATTGGTTGCTGCTTTCCTCTCACTTCAGCCCTGGGGACACAGAGAATGTGACCCTGGACATGATGGTCATGTGACACTCTCCTCTGCCACAGAGCTGGGCAGGGAACCCAAGCTATGTTCTTCTTTAAGATTAAAAATGGAGCCGGTGGAGAAGACTCTTTGTGCAATTAAAGCCTTACTGTATGAGTACAGATGCTGGAAGATTTGTTCCATCACTATATGGATGATGTCTGTCTGCATTTAGAGTGAAACTGTCGTGTAGAAAGGGAAGAAGGCAGGGCCAAATGGGGACAGGCAGAAAGAGTGGGAGCAAAAGTGGACGAAAGAGGAACGAAGAAGGAAAGAAGAGAGGAAGGAGAGATCTTTGGATGCATTTGCCCCTGAGGTGACTTCACCTCTGCCCTTTCACGGTATACACTCATTGTACCAATCCGCTTCCCTGTTTGGCTTAAGATGATTGAGGTTTCTGTCTTTTCCCACAGAGAGAGTCTTAGCTGATACAGCATTTATTCAGTGCCATTCCTTCAAAATGAAGTGAGAGGTGAGGTTTCTTTTACCTTCTGCATTCTCCACGCTTAGAAAGTAGTTCTTTCTGGTCCAGATTTGGTACATACAAGATGAGATCTCCTAGCATGCATTTCTTTAAGTACTTTTCTCTCTTCTCTTGCCTGGAAGATTTTTTTTTCTTAAAGTTTATTTGCCTTGTAGGATGTGGGTTGTATTTTTCCAGGCAGTTTTAGTCCCTGGTGGGTTATACAAATGGAAGTTTAAAATGAGTTTTTTAGGGAGAGATGGTAGCAGTAAATCAAAGAGTTCTAATTCCTTCTCCTAGTCTTTCTGTTTTGGTTTAAATGGGGCTGACTCCATGATTCTGCTTTTCACTTGAGTCCTGTTAATGGAGTAAATGGTGAGATTTTTGTCTTAGACTCTGTCCTATGACCTGCCAATCTTGGTTGAGTGTATACGTATAAGATTTTATGAATATTTGTATATTGTCTGAGGATATTAATTGAAATTTGGGAGAAAGTGAACTAAGGGGTGCTCAGATCCTTCCTTGTTAAATGGGAAAGCTGACAACTTAGCCTTTTAAGAAATGAGGTGGTCTCTATTTCCGTGAGACTGGCAAGTCTGGAGACACATATATACTTCCATTAGTATTTCTGTTATGGAAGCTCCAAGGTGTGAATATATGGACAGTCAGCCCAATATCCATAAAGGTATCCTACTAACTTAATCCACCATCTCTATGAAACTGGCCTTGCTTCCAAAAGGCCAAATGGTGGAGGGAAGTGAGTATAGAGGGTAGGGAAAGGAATTTAGGAGGCTGTGGGTAATAGAAGTCCTATGAAAACCATCCCCAAATAAACTCGAAGGGCTCTCTCCATGGAAATTCTGTTCCCTGTATAGTGCCCTCCAATGACAGATGTTGAATAAGGAGGCCAGTGATAATCTGGGGCTAGGAGGATGAGAGAAAGATCATGGAAGAGGTAACTTCCTCCAGGATTATTTATATTTGGGGGCCCAGTATAATTTTTCCCAGTACTTCCCAGCTTCACATCTAGATACTTCATATCTAGTTGAAAGTATTCTTATCTGAACTTAGAATTATTTGAAGAACATTGTCTACGATTTATACCATATTTCTGTAAATGACTTGTATTGTACGTCTCTAAGTGGAGTAATTGGAAGTAGAGGCAAAGGAACCTATAGATGAGGCTTCCTGTGTATTCTACCACCCATGGGGCCCTGAGAATCACATATTCTTTAAATTCATGACAAAGGAAATCATACAAAATTTATAGTCAGAATATTTGTTATAAATACTGGAATATTTCTTACATCACATTTTGTCAAAATATCTGCTTTCTATAATAAACATTTAGTTAATTACCATGTTGCTGGATGCTAGCTTTCTTTTTATAACATTATAAATCTCTTCTATTTATGCTCAGAGAATTCATACTTGAAAAATGAGTTTCTCAACAAAAAAATATTTATGCCCTGTTAAATTCAGGTCATGAAATTGTATACAGCAAATCTTGCTCTTTGCTAATTCTCTATTTTCATATGCCTTCAATTAGATGGGGAGAATATGACATATAATTAATAATCTACAAAAACTTTTTTATATTAAACAGATGTGTATAAAATACATTAATCAGTAATTAAATTCAGGTCAGCAAGATGGAAACCTTCCTCACAGACTCTAAAATAATTATAGGTAAATTTACTAGGGAATTTTGAATGTAAATTTTAATTGGTTTAGTAATGTTTCTAGTCACTATTTATTTTGTGACTTAAAAATTATACTGTGCCTTGTTGATGTTTTCAAAGCTATTGTTAATATGATTTATTTATGAAAGAAAGTGAGAAAACTATATTACTAATCCTCGAGACTTGGTCATAAATCTTTACTATTTTGCAGTAAAACACATTTCCAATAATGCTGAATACACTTTCCACTCATTTAATTCTCTTGGGTTTTAGTCACTCCACATTCTTGAGATTATGATATGTGCTTCCAAATGAACCAGATGTTCTTTAGACTCTGAAGTGGAAGGTCTCATTAAAATGTGTGCACACATGTGTGTGCACACACATTTGTGCTGATATCTCCTGAGGAATTATTTTTTTTCAAATATTATGAATACTAAGGGTCTTCAATTATTTATTTTTTATTTAATCATAACAGTGCTCTATGATAAGAGTACTGGAGGAAACATTTGAGAGATGATCTTACTGACGGCATCTGGGGACTATTCTAAGAATGTCATTTATATTGCACTTCCTCTAAGTCTTGTCTTTATATATTTTCAAACATTTGACAACATATATTATGGACCCCCTTGAATGTATTTGGTAAAACCTATGAAAAGTATACAAAGATATTCTCTGCATTCACACTTAACAATGTGTGAATCGAGCAATGTAGGAAGTTTAATGCATGGGAAAACATAAGAATTTATTTGAAAAAAAGAGCATATATTCATGTGGTGAAGAATTCAGGAGGTTTTATAAAATTATTTTTTTTCTATAAGTTATCTTATGCAGGAATACATAATCATAGAGTTCGTGTATTACTCACTGTTTGTAAAAGCTTCTCATGGATATTTAGTACATACACAGATGCTGGACCATAGGTTGGGTTAAAATCAGTTTATATGTACTTTTTTCCTTTATAAAGTGCATATCATTTGGGTACTAGAGAGTGCAAGCCCAGGTCAGGCAGGTAAAGAGAGGATGGCCCAGGGAGCGCAGGATCAGGAAGGTCATGGAAAGCCCTTAGCTTTTGTTCTGAATGAGAAGAGAAGGCCTGGGAGGGTAATCAAAAGGAGCATGACCTGACCTTGATCATGGTCTGATGTGCATTTGAACAGGGTTCCTTGGAACTGGGTTTTTCCCTCCTGTCCTGTCTTTTAGTTTGGATTTCATAGCAAAAATACTAGGTGCCTTGAAAAGTGGACATTTGAGAAGTCCAAGATCAAGGGCATCAACCAATTTAGTTTATGGTAAAGGCTATCTTCCTGGTATAGACAGCTGTCTTCTTGCCATGTTCTCACTGAGTGTGTGTGTGAGAGAGAGAGAGAGAGAGAGAGAGAGAGCCTGTGAGCAAGCCAGTCTCCTTTTTTTCTTATAGGAGGCTATAACCATCATGGAGGTGAATTTTAAGGAGACAGAAACATACAGTCCTGATGCCTCCTCTTTTTAAAAAGTAAAGTTATTTCATTGTTATTTTCTTGATACCTATAACTTGGTTATTTTATGTGGAAAATATTTACCATCATCACTTTCTAGCATGTATAAATATATTAAATTATTTTGATATAACTTTGCCTGTCTCTTTTACACCAGTGAATGAATGAATACTTTATCACTGGTGTAAAAACATTCAATATTATGAATTTATCCTAATATGAAGAATTTTGTCAGCCAATATTTTAGTATTTATATACGGTTCTGATATAGAAAATTAAAAGCTTTGCTGTTAAAATTTCCTAATATGGTTGTTCCAAATTATTTCTTTTTAATTAAGCAAACAAACTGGACACAGTAATCCCTGTAGTCTCAGTGACTTGAAAAGCTGAGGCAGGAGGATCACAAGTTTGAGGACACCCTGGGCAACTTAGTGAGACCCTATCTCAAAATAAAAAATAAGAAGGGCAGGGAAGGTATCTCAGTGGTAAAGCACCTCTGGGTTTAATCTTCAGTTCAAAATAATAAAGCAACTAAAACATTTCATTTTGTTATAGTGCATTAAATTTCTGTGACATTCTGCATATGCTCAATGAAATAAAAATTACAGTTTCTCTCCATTCACAGTATACCTTTATGAGACAGTCAAGCACATGTGAATTTATGCTCAATCACTCATCATAATTTGGGTCCCAATAGAGTGAGTTACAGGCCCTTCCTGTTGATGATTAGAAAACAGGAAACATGAAATTAAAATAAGGGATGACAGAAAAGGAGCAGTGATTTGCAAAAATGGAAGGAAGGAAAGTAAGGAAAGATAAAAAGGGTATTATCTCCCCCTTGAAAGTCTCTCTATTCTCTTTTGTCTGTTGTTTTTGTGGGTTTTTGCTTCTTGACCTTAAAAAAAAACACACTTTATTTTAATATTTCAAAAATTTTAAATTGACATGCATGCAATAACTCTACATATTGATGGGGACAGTGTGATTTTTTTTAATATATACATTTTTTAGTTGTCGATGGATCTTAATTTTATTTGTTTATTTATATGCAGTGTTGAGAATCCAATCCAGTGCCTTACACATGCTAGGCAAGTGCTCTACCATTGAGCCACAACCCCAGTGTGTGATGTTTTTTTACAAGTATATTATATATAATGATCAAACCAGGGTATCTGCATATCTATGGACCTCAAACATTTATTATGTCTTTCTGTCAAGAGCATGTAAAATACTCTCTTGTAGATACATTATACAATAAAGCATTGCTAACTATAGTCATGTTTATTTTAGAAATTAGTCCTCCCATCCAACTCTATTTTTGTATGTGTAACCCAGATCCCTATTTCCAGTCTCCTCTCCCTTCACAATCTCTGGTAATACGTATTGTTCTCTCTGCTTCTGTCAGATCAATGATTTTAGCTTTTACATATAAGTGAGAACCTGTGGCATTTGTCTTTCACTTAACATAATTTCCTCTATTTCCATCCACGTTGCCTCAAATGATAGTATTCCATTCAGTTTATGGTAAATAATATTTAGTTGTACATATATACCATATTTTCTTTATCCATTCATTGAAGGTTGGATATCTAGGTTGAGTCCATATCTTAGCTATTATGAGTAATAGCTAAAACAACACAGGACTACAGATAGCTGTTTGGTATACTGATTCTGTTTCCTTCTGACATATACTCAGTGGTTATAATGCATATAGTAGATAATTTTTAAAAATTTCTTGAGGAGCCTCCATACCATTTTCCATAATTCCTGCACTAATGTACATTTCTACCAATAGTTTTAGAGAGCTTCCCTTTCTCTGCATTCTCACCACCATTAATTATTCTTTGTCTTTTTGTTGATAGTTATTCTAATGGGTGAGACGGTATTTTGTTGTGGTATTAGTTTCTATTTCCTTAATGAGTAATGTTGACCATTTTTTTCATATACTTGTAAGATATTTACATAGATTTACATATCTTCTTTTGAGAAATGTCTATTCGGATATTTTTTGTTGTAGTACTGGGGATAAAACATGCGCTCTACCACTGAGCTCCACCCTTAGTGCTTAACCATTTTTGAATATTACCATTATTGTTATGATTACCATTATCATTTTACCATTGAGTTGTTTGAGTTCCTTCTATAATTTGGATACTGATCCTATATTAAGTGAATAGTTTCGGATGTTTTCTCTCATTCTTCAGGTTGCCCTTCTGTTGATTGTTTTCTTTGCCGTGCAAAAGCTTTTTAGTTTGTGTCTAGGTTTGCTTTTGTTGCTGATTTTGAGGTCTTATTAAGACATACCAAGGTATCAAAATGTTTGCCATATGTTTTCTTCTAGCAGTTTCATTGTTTTGAGTTTTACATCTAAGTCTTTCATCCATTTCGAGTTGATTTATGCATATGGTAAGAGATAGGGTTACATAACTTTATTGAGATACTATTCATATAGCATATAATTCATTTGAAATGTATATGCAGCAGCTTTTTATTTATAGAGTTCTGTTACCCCATCCCATCCAAGTTCACCATCAGTTTCCCCCATTCCTGTGCTCAACCCAGCTTCTTTAAACCTATGTCCACTCCACCTTTCTCCTTTGAATAGTTCAGCCAGTGGTATTATCGACACTTTCCCAATCGTGATAGAAACACAGGTCAAAGAGATGTTGTTTCTGTTCTCTTCTCACCCAGCAAGAAAAACCCAGTCAGTGCTGCCTTGAGATGTCTCTCAAGTCTCTTCCTCTACCCACACCCATTTCCAAGCCTTAATTCCAGCTGCATGAGTTCTTCATGTGGTTGTTTTGGAGACTCCCACGTGATTTCTCCCTAGGACCCCTCCCCATTCTAGTCTTGTCTGGGCCTTTCTAAACCTAAATGTGGTGCTCTCTCTCCTTTTTTGAAAACTTTGGCATTTTCCAGGGATGACGAGGCAAATCCAGATTCTCTGGCTGTTTATCCAGGCCCTTTACCCCCAGGCCCTCATCTGCAGTTCTTTCCTCATTCTTTACCCCTCCCTTCGTACACATCCTAAAAATTCCAGCCACTGTGTTCCAAACCACTAAACCTCCCTGTTTTTCTGCATGTGGGTACATACTTTTCTTTGTTCCAGGATTGCACTCTGTCTCTCTTCACTGCCTGGAGAATTATTCAAAGATCAAACATAATCTCAGTTTGGTAAAATTTCTCCTGAATGCAGGAGACAACGTTCTCAGATCCTCTAAACTACCATTGAAGTATCTGCTAACTTCTGTTTCTGCATAGACATTGCTGTGTCATAATTTGGTCCATGTCTGTTTCAATTGCTGGGGGATGTTACTGAAGACTGTAGTCTGTGGTATCTCAGTGGCAGGCACCTCCCTCAGTTCACGGTGGGGCTCACTGTGTGATGGTGAGTCCATGAAAGCCAGTGTCAGCTAATGTCACATTGTCAGCAACCTCTTTGGGACTGGTGGGGTTTGGGATTTTCAAGTTTATGCTGGTTTCTCTTCTTTGTGATTTCTTTGGTATTTAAAAATAGTCTACCCATTAAGGAGAAAGTGAGGCATAGCTAGGTGTGTGTGTGTGGGTGGGGGGGGGGGAGACTGGGAAAGTGCTTTTCTTTGGGTCATTGATCTCTGTAGAGACAAACTGCCCTGTCCTCACTGTCCTGGTTAGTGAGATCAGTGGCAATTGGGAGATGGGAAAAGGAGAAGTTGGAAGGTACAATTAAAGGTAAGTGAACTTTTAGTAAAATTTCTTGTAGATTTAGAAAAAGCAGAGATGAAGAGAGAATCGTCATATAGTGTGAATGTGACATTAGATTTTGAGCATGATTATATTAAAAAATCCACTCCTCAGTAAATGCTTATAATATACCAACCAGATGGTATTTTTCTACTTTCTAAGTTTTTTAACCTTTACATGTATGCTGGCTTTATGAGGAGTTATTTGAATCCAGATTTCTGACAGAAAATGGTAATTGATACAGGTCAGGGTGCCTGTTCACCCATATAAACACATGACTGAGAGTCCTCCCCTCATACAGTCCCTCGTCCCCAGGTGGTAAGGTTTTATTATCATTGTTGTTGTTGCTATTTACCATGTGACTCTGTTTAATTTTTTCCCACCCTGCCCTTGGATGGGAATTGACAAGTGCTCCAATGTCAGCCAAACCATAACTCCTGACCACATGTCTGGCTTTAAAAAAAAAAAAAAACATGTTGATGCAACCAGACTTTGAATATTTTGAAGCAAAGTACTCTGAAGGAAATTTCCAGTTGGCTCAACAGAGATGAATCAGGTAGGGCAGCCAGCATAGGTCCTATCCACACAGAATTATAAAAAAGTGAGCATATTTGGAGAAAAGCATATTGCACATAAAAGCATAGAAGCTAATGCACATGGTCTGAGAGAGGAATGAAGAGGAATAGTTTTGGTCTGACTGGTGTTCAATTGCAGCCATATTGTGTTCCTTCTTACAAGGACCCAACGCAGTGCTCCATTCTTGAGTGGATGGATTACTGTTCCTTGAAACCCAAAAGGCCATGCTGAAACATTGATATTCTGGTATGTTTTCTTTGTTTTTTACTGTGATAAAATAAACAAGGAATTATTTTCTCCAAATCCAGTCTCCTTTGTGGAATATCTTTTTTTAAAAAATATTTATTTGTTAGTTGCAGTTGGACAATACCTTTATTCTATTTATTTTTATATGGTGCTGAGGATCGAACCCAGGGCCTCACATGTGCTAAGCAAGCGCTCTACCACTGAACCACAACCCTAGCCCTTGTGGAATATTTGTAGCATTTCTTAACTCAGTTAAACAACATCTGGAAACGTTCCATTAATATGTTGAGTTTTTGTGCTACTCAGTGGACCAGTGTCAATTAATTCTAAGCATGCCTATGTGCGCTTAAATTAAAATGAATATCTTTTTATATCTTCTAGCAGCAATTGCATACCTGTGACTGCCTATTGCTGTGATAGCTGCCACAGCTATTATCATTTATTGGCCTACAGAGGCAGAACCTAATGTTGCTGCCTGCTTGTAGGTGGCCCTCTGCTATGGTTTAGATATGATTTGACCTTGTCTCCTAAAGCTTCCTCATGTGCTAGAAACTGGGTTTCCATTTGGGGATGTTGAAAAGGGGGGCCGTTAAGAGGTGGAGCCTAGTGGGAGCTGATTTTAAGGAGGAACTAAGGCTTTTCCTGTGGGAGCATGTTCCTGGCCCTGAGATGTTATGAGAGCAGTGGTTATGAGTGAGATGGGCAGCATCCATTCATCTATTATGCATCCTGACTCATGACCATGTGATCTCTTTTTTTTTTTTTTTTTTGCACACACTTCTGCTATCGTGGTGATGCCATTTGTCAAGAGGGTCTTACCAGAGCCAAGCACCATGCCCTTGAATCTCCAGACCTGTGAGTTTCATATACCTCTTTTCTCTAAACATTACCCAGCATCATATATTTTGTTATATCAGTGCAAAATGTACTGATCCACTTTCCTTGGTAAAACTGAATGGAGCCTTGCCAGGTAGCTTAGAGACTGTTTCTGGCCACCTTGTATAGGAGGATGAGTAATGACTACTAAACAGCATCAGGTCCTAATCCCTGAAATCTGTAAATGATACCTCATAAGGAAAAAAAAATCTTCTTGGGGGCAATTAAGTTATGGATTATATTAGTCAGCTTTTTTTCCCTCACTTTGAAATACCTGATAAGAACAACCTAGAGGAGAAAAAGTTTATTTTGGCTCCTTGTTCCCAAGGTTCAGTCCATAGCCAGCTGACTCCATTGCTCTGGGCCCAAGATGAGGCATAATATCATGGCAGAAGGGTGTGGTGGAGGAAATCTGCTCCATTCATGGCACCCAGAAGCAGAGAGAGAGAGAGAGAGAGAGAGAGAGAGAGAGAGAGAAAGGAAGGGACCACAGGGAAGATGCACCCTACAGGGCATGACCTCATTGACCCATCTCCTCCAGCCATGCCCCACCTGCCTACAATTACCACCCAGTCGGTCCATTCAAATTAGGATGGACTCATCTTACCTCTGACCATTCCTGGATTAATACAGGAACTTTTGGGAGACATCTCACATCTAAATCATAATACAGATCTTAACATGGGGAAATCATCCTAATTATCCTGGTGGAAACTTAATTCGATCATAGGTGTCTTCCTAAGAGAGAGAGACAGAGGGAGATAAAACACAGAAGAGGAGGAGGCTGTGTGACTACAGATACAGAGATTGGAGTGATAGGGCTGCAAGTCAAGGAATGCTAGCAGTCCCTAGAAGTTGGAGGAGTCAGGGACAGATTCTTTCCTGGAGTCTCTAGAGGAAACAAACCCCCTGATGACACTTTAACTTGGGAAACAAATTTCAGGTTTCTGTGTTCTATAACTATGGGAGAATATATTTCTGTTACTTTGAACCACCAGTTTGTGGTTTTGAGTGGCAGAATGTTAGTCAGCTTTTGTTGCTATGACAAAATACCTGAGAAAAACAACTTAAAAGATGAAACCATTTCTTTTGGATCGTGATTTCAGAGGTTTAGACTCATGGTTGGCTGACTCCATTGTTTTTGGGTTTGTGTTGTGGCATTGCATCATGGGAGATGGTGTGGTAGAGCAAAGCTTTTCATTTTATGGCAATCAGGAAGGGAGTGGGGAGAGAAAGGGGCTGGGGACAAGATACAGTAATAAAGGGTGCACTGTCAAGTTCCCACTCCCTTCAACCAGGCCCACTTCCTACAGCTTCCACACTTCCTTACTCCATTCTGCTATGAATCCATTAATGGATTAATCTGTCAATGAGGTCAGAGCCTTCATAATCCAATCACTTCTCAAAAGCCTCACTTCTGAAATTTACTGTTTTAGAAGGCTTCAATGCATGGTGAGTCTTTGGGGGACACTCCACTTGATACAAACCTTAACAGATAAGACTGTATTTATTCAGAAATTTGAAATGGAAATTTCAGTCATGGGGAGAGATTGGAGAGGAGCTGCTGCTGAAGTCTCTTGACAAGCCTGGCATATCCTATGGGGTAGTCTGCACATCACAGATTTCATGAGCATGGATTGTTTCTCCCATCACTGAGCTCAGTGACTGTGAGCCACCCCCTGTATTCTGTTTGAAGGATCCTAATGTGACTCATGCCCCTTCAGTTCATGATATTTTGGCTCATCTTAGATCCCTAGAGATCCTTTTGGACTAGGGCTCTATACTGCACATGCATAAGCCTGAGCTATCACCTGGGAGGCTGTGGTCTGAGAAACATTCCGAATCTGTACACAATGTGATGGCTGGCTGGCACTGCAGCTGCTAGAGCAGTGACATTTGGAAGTATCCTGCACAATGCATTCAAGTCTATTTTTAGAGTCTTTAGAAGGTAAGACATCATTGTCTTGCTTGAAGACAAATGGCTAATGGTGACATAAGACATCAGTGTCTTGCTTCTGATTGTTGACATTTCATCATGAAGTATAACATTTCTTATGGATTACTGGTATATGTGCTTTTCTATTTCTATTTTGGTAATTTTAAAATTTCTTTTTGTCATAAATAGGGTTTACATTTTATCAAATGACTTTTCTGATTGTCTTGAGAATATTATTTGATTATTAACTTAATCTATTAATGTGAGGAATTCTTTTAATAGCCTTCTAATGGTAGAATAACCTTGAATTTCTGAACTATAACTTGTTGATATGGTCAATTATACATTTTTGTGCACTCTTGGAATCATTTTGTTAAACATTTTTGAGTTGATATACATGAGTGAATTGGTTTATAATTTCCTTCCATCCTTCACTCCTTTTTTCCTCCCTTCCTTCCTCTCTCTCTTTAATTTTTTTGTGTGGTACTGGAAATTGAACCTAGGACCTCACACGTGCTAGGTAAACACTCTACCACTGATCTACAATCCCAGCCACCCCAACCCTCTCCATTTTTAAGATATAGTCTCACAAAGTTGCCCAGGCTGGCCTTGAACTTGCTATCCTCCTGCCTCAGTCTTCTGGGTAGCTGGGATTACAGGCATGCACCACACTCATGGCTACTTTTCATTTGCTATTCTTGTATAATTTTGGCATTAAGGTAATTTTAGTATAAAAACGAGCTTTAGAGTGCTTTCTATTTTTCTCTTTTTTGGAAGATTCACTAGAAAATTAAAATAATTCATAAATGAACTGTTTGACATTTTCTTTGTGGGAAGATTGTTAAGTACTGACTCAATTTCTTGAAATATTATAGAAGTGTTTAGTTTTATTATTTCCCCATTAGCCAGTCTTTCTTTTTTTGTGGTGTTGGGGTTTGAACCCAGGGCCTTGTGCCTGTGAGGCAAGCACTCTACCAACTGAGCTATATCCCCAGCCCCTAGCCAATCTAATTTAATGATCTTTTCCAGACTCTACTTAGTTTACTTAAGCTTAAATGTAATAGGTATAAAATTATCCATATTATGATTACTTTTTAAATCTCCAATGATTTTGTTTTATATTCCTTTTATGAGTTCCTGTGTATGTGAATGCACCATCTCTTTTTCTCTTGATCAGTGTCAGCAGAGAGTTTTGCTCACTTTATCAGCCTTTTCAGAAAACCAGTTTTGGGCTATGTTAAGCCCCACTATGATCTAATTGTCTCTTCTTTAATTTCTGCTTTTATTTTGAAGTATCATTACCTTCATTTTCTTTGGATCAATTATTTTTGTTCTTCTCTATCATTTTAACTTTAACAATGAGCTCATTGAGTTTCAGGCTTTTTTCTTTTCTAAGATAAGAATTTAAGGCTGTATATTTATTTCTCCTTAAGTGCTGGTTAAGCTATATTCTCCAAGTTTCATTATATAGTATTTTCTAATCCCCCATAAATTAATTTATTTAATAAATTTGCAATTTAAAAGTACAATTTAAATTTTCTATTTCTTAAGTATGTTTCTCAAATGTCCTCTTTGTTTTGTGTAGATAAGCACTGCTGCTTGTATGATAACATATCAACATTTTTAAGTGCTCCATGTGTGTTTAAGATATATATATATATATAATATATATATATTCTCTAAATATTATATATATATATATATATATATATATATATATATATATATATACATACACACATATATTATCTAAAGGTTGAGAAAAGTTTTTAAGTATATCTATTAAATAAAATATTTTCCTAGCTGGTTAGCTATTTGAGAATGCTTGTTCTTTTACGTGATAAGAGGTCACCTCCTCTATCAATTCTTTTCAGTTTTTGGAGTTATGCTTCTGTGTGTTTTCCTAAAGAAACTGCAAAAGAGTCTCCAGGGTGCTTGCTAAATATTCACTTATGTAGAAACTATACCCAATAGTTCTGATTCAACAGGTCTAAGTTTCTAGAATCAGAAATCTTCATTTTAAGAGGATTTTTAAGGTGTGAAATCCAGTGTTATCCAAGTAGTGTATTTGAAAGTATTTATATAACACTGGTAAATCTTGGAATTTTTTCTTGTTTAATCATAAAATGTTCTTTATTTATCAAATTAGTAAAATTTTCTTCTTCAAAGAGTGTGTTTTTAAGATAAAGAAAAGATTTTATAAAGACAACAATAATTATCCAATGCAATTTCCTTAGTATGCAATAGTCAGAATCTTAATTCCTTCAGTTTGATTCAAGAGCCATTTTTTTAACAAAATAGGTCTCTTTCTTTCTTGCCAGAAATCTCTTATTTTAAAATAATGCCAGAGATATTGAATTATAATTTACAATAGTTTATTTGGATTCATATTGATTTTAGTTTGAATCATGGCATTTGGTATTGAATTATTCTCTATTTTATATACATTGGCCTTGTTTTTTAAATAAAATGAATATTCTTTGAGATTAAGAGTTATTTTTTATACATCTGTATGTCTACTTCAAAATCTAATATGATGTGAGTAAATACCATAGATGGTGAATAATGCTTTAAAATTGATAGTTAAAAGTGATTGATGTATGTGTGTGTGTATGTATTTCATTCTTTTCTCAATTTCATGAATGTCTGAGTCTTGAAAAACAAAATCCACTTCAAAAATAATAAGTAATATTTTAAAATCCATAAGTGTTTTTTATAATGTCTATTTTTGTAGTATTAATTTTTCTATCACAGAATCTAAAGAAAAATAGTGAATGCATTTATATAGTATAATAATAACATCAGCTTATAAGTATAAGCACTTTTAAATTTACCCAATGTTTCTGTCTTTTTAGAAATTCACTTAGTTCTAATAACAATCCTGTGAGGATTAACCCTTACTTATATTTGTGTAATAGTTCAGAGAGGCTTAAGAGACTGGCTTAGAGCAAGCAGGTATCATTAAGATGTCTTCACGCTCAAGTTTTTTGTCTACTTGGTGTACAGAAGCACATCAAAGTCTGACCATAAAATACACTTTATAGAACAAGTATTAATAAGTATACAACAGTCAAATAAGAGACAAAATTAAATTTATTATATTTGCTGGCCAAGAAAGAACTGCATTTGGAAACACTGTATTAGTCTGTTTTCATTACCATAATGAAATACCTGAAGTGCTCTACTTTATAAAGAAAAGAGGCTTATTTTTGACTTATAGTTCTGGAGGTTAGTATCCACAGGCCTCATCTGATAGTGGTCTTCTTAACAAAAGAGTCCTGAGGTGGTGCAAGGCAGCACAGAACCAAAAAAAGGAAGTGGGTATGTCTATCTTTTGGTCTTTTCCCCTCCATTTATAGAATTCAATCATGGGGACTCCACCCTAATGACTTCATCTAATTCTAATCAATTTCTGAAGTCCCCACTTCTAAGCATCATATTCACATTAAATTTTATCCTCTTAAAATACCATTATCGTATAACTTAGGAGATTCAATTCTTGCATGACTTTAGGGGATAAGCTATATTCAAACTACAGCGCGGTTTCTCCATGCATGTGTGAGCAATTCTTACATATATCATGTTGGTTAAATGGACAGGGTTTTGATTAGTTCTAACAAGAAGAAAAATGAAGGTCTCCATCAGAGAAGGAGAGGAATTCCATTACTCCCAGATTGCAGTGTGCTGTTATCAGGCTTGGCCTTCTGATAAACCCCAGTGTACAGCTCATTTATTCTGTTCTTGTAGCTACTGATATGGTCTTAAACACAAAGTTCTCAAGGTCTACGATTTTAAAGAACAAGGCCTTTCAAAACCCTGTCCTTGATGCTGATATGATTGAACAGAACAAGGTTTATTAGTGTGCTAACCTTGAAGCTTATTAACCAGAGCAGTTGTACAGCTTTGCCCAGCACACACACATATGACCACACGGTCTTTACATTAACTGAAATAACTTTATCAGAATACTAGGCAATCATTCCATTGAATATACTGTTAGAGAATGGACATCAAGCAGTAATGGCCTATAATCTTTGCTTATCACTTTGTTAATGAGAGTAATAGTCTATGTACCAGTACATCTTGCATCTACTATTATCCTTAGATTTAACCTAGCAATAGTGTACAATGCATTGCGGTAGAATTATAAGCTATTTAGAGAAGATTTTACAACTATGTCTGAATTCTGAACATGGTGCAGCCCAGACCCAGTTAGCCTACTTGGAGCTCATTCACCATTTTTCTGCTTTCTAGAGACAACTCTCAAATTCAGAATGTGTAAAGGACCCTTCCCAAGCTGAACTTTAGCTATAGGTCAGGGAACCAAGAAAAGTTCCAGCATTATAATGAGCTATACAAAGAAGCCTGGGGTTTTTAAGTTGCAAGAAAAGAGGTTTATTTTGGCTCATGGTTCTGGTCCAGGGGCAAGGGGTCACATCTGGTGATGACCTTCTTGTTAGCAGAGTCCTGAGGTGGAGCTGGACATCTCATCTCAAGAGACAGGGGAAGTGTGTGTGTTCTGGTCTCTCCCCTTCTTTTTATAAATCCACCAGAATTCAATCAGGGGAACTCCATGATGACCTAATCTAATCAGAATCACTTCCCCGAAACCTTGCCTCTAAACACCATAGTTGAATCAGTTTTTTACCCATTAAAGACTTCACAGTGGGGGTTATATTTCAATACATGAAGCCTTGGGGGACACTCAAACCATATCCATACCATTGCACCTGGGGAGGGCTCAGTGTGTAAGTTTAAGTTGCCATCTGTGGAGCATGCTAATGGTTTCCCTGTTATATAACATGAGACTTGGAATGCACGCATATGTTTCAAGCCCCAATTTTCATTGAACTATATAAATACCTCCTTAGATTAAAAAATGTCATTTGGCTCTCTTGGCAGTCTTGGTTATTCACTTTAAAAATTGCATAATCTTTAAAGGCATCCAAATGAAGATTTGTGAGAAGTGTGGAGAGGAATTTAAAACTTTAACCTTACCAGGACATGCTCAGTTTGTAATAGAAAGTCTCACGTCCAACTTTGCTTTGTCATTTGCTACTTTTGAGTGGATTTGGAAATGCCATGTGGAGATGGAAATGGAGATTTAGTCCTAAGAATTTATTATAAGTCAGGCAAGCTTCTTTCTTCCTTTTGCAGAAATATTGATTGGAAAATCAGTGCAATGGCAATCATATAAATGAAGTTATGCATTGCAATATGATACTTCAATTTTATCCAAGAGTTTTCTTCTAAATTTAATGATGCTGCACAGACCACTAAAAATATTTTCATAAGTGGATTCTTCTCAGCTAAGAACTAGTACATCAACATTTTTGCTAAGAAATCCTTTGAAACTCTTATTTCTGTTATTTGAGTGTAACTCAAGACCTCTCAACTGATTTTTCTCTTCTACCACTCTTGAAACGAAAACAGAAGAGGAGCATTTTTTTAACACACTGATAGTTCTAGTGAATGACAATGGCTGGACTAGCTAAGCAAACTGACATAGAACTTCACAAGCAGGAAAATTAATTTATTAGCTCTTCTATCTAATTAAGAAATCCAAAGTATTTTTTTTTTTTACATGGCACAAATTGAGGTAAGAGAACTGATCACTTCTATAATTGAAAATTCATGGATTAGATTCAAATGAGATTTTGAAGACTTCAGTTTAGGCTATGAGAATTCTGTTTGGAAAACTTTCCAAGTTCAGGGATGGGGATGTGGCTCAAGCGGTAGCGCACTTGCCTGGCATGCGTGCGGCCCGGGTTCGATCCTCAGCACCACATACAAAGATGTTGTGTCCGCCAAAAACTAAAAAATAAATATTAAAAAATTCTCTCTCTCTCTCTCTCTCTCTCTCTCTCTGTCTTTCTCTTTAAAAAAAAAATTTCCAAGTTCAACTGTGTCTGACTTCCATGGAGGGGGTGAAGAAGTCATTACTGGAGGCATTACTGACATGTAAGGTTGGTGGCACTCCCTGAGGCTCTCCTGAGTCTAAAATTGGGAGTCCAAGTGGGCTTGGGAATTTAGCCAGGGATATAAGGCTGAATGTATGAGCGTGTGTGTGTGTGTGTGTGTGTGTGTGTGTGTGTGTGTGTCTGTTGGTGAGAAGGTGATTCTGAAGGCAGAGAAGCTTCCACAGAAGCTATCAGATTTTCCTGGTGAAATAGGTGAGTTTGTCTTTCCACGCTGAGGTGAGAGCAACTTCCTTGAATCTCTATCAAGATAAGCTTAAGCAACCCAGTATTTCCTGGAGGATGAATGGGGACAATTCTCTTCCTGTTCACGAGGTGGGTGAGAATGGAAGAGAGAGGACTCCATCTGGTCAAGCAGTATATCCAGTGTCTTTCTCTCCTGGCCATGACTGGAGCAACGTGATAAGCCCCTGCAGAGTAATTACTTATTTGTTATTTGATTCTGGGATCAAACCCAAGACCTCATGCATGCTATGCATGTGCTGTAACACTGAGCTACACCCCCACCAGGGTATTTACAAGAAAGAATCTTCTAAACACTGAGGAAAAAGTATGATGACTTAGTAAATTAGAAACTAAGTACTTTAGAGTAGTTAAAGGGGGAACCAAATGTTTAAAGAAGAAAAAAGAGGAAAGAGAAATGGAGAAGAAAACCATGAAGACACACATATTATAAACTAAGGTTTGACTCTAAATGAAAATTTCACTTCGATGACAGAAGGAAGAGAAAAGAGAGGATCAGAGAGTCTAGGAGAGCAATTTGAATTTAGTTGCACACTAATGTATCTTCTTCATTCTCCCTCAATAATTTTCTTAAATTTAAATAGAACTAAACATTGCTTTGGTTATATTTTTCCCCCCAGAGTTCAGTACTTTTAAAATGTCACATTCAAAAGTGATTGTTCAAGTCTTAGTTTCATCAACTGAAGGTGTTAGAAAGTGTGTTTTGTTTTCTTTTGTTGTTAGGTTTCCACAGACAACTCTCTTCTGTTTTTGTGTTGGGCTTAAATACAGTGAGGTATAAACATTACTAATCCATCGGATCCGATGCATATGTCTTCAGGATTCTGACCAACAAAGTGTTCCAGGAAGACTCACAGAAACTAGATTTATTATTCAAGATGAAATCTCTTACCTTCCATGTATTATGCAATCAAAAGTAGTTAAAATTTTAATTATTTTAGGAACTTCCATATCGTTTTCCATAGTGACTATACACTTGTGCCTTATTCTTTATCTGACCTATTCCATTATCTTATTTCTCAATTATTCAGAACTTTGGTAGAGACCAGAGTGGTGCTGATTATTGTGTTGTCCCAAGGGGTAGGAGAGTATGAACTAGAGAAAACATACAACATTCAAGATTATTGTTCTGTTCCACCAATAAGTATGATTTAATTGTCCTGAATCTTAGGCCTGGACAGGTGTTTTTAAGTAATATCTATACAGAGTACTATTATTAATACTTAGGTAATTGATAACACCTTTTTTCTGGGCAGAGGTAACATATTTATATCACAGATGTGAGATTTCTTAACCATATCCCACTTTACCCTTCTCAATAATAAGTGCCAATCAATCCCAGAATAGCTACTTATTATACACTCAGAATGAAGACTCATAAATTTGATGAAAATGAAAATTACACATTTAAGTTGTCAACATATCAAACTTATTTATCTCATTAGTTTAATGAACAGATTTAAGTATTCTTCAGTAATTTCAGAAATACATGAATTAGATTTAAAAAGCAGCACAATTCTATTATTATTATTATTATTATTATTATTATTATTATTTTTAGAGAAGTCTGCTGAAGAACACCTTACTATATTTTCTACCCCTAAAATAAATAGGTTCAGGTTGAAATAAGAAAGCTGGAAAATTATACATAAATTTTAAATTTTATTTTATTTGCACATTGTGACATAGTAATTTATTTTGGGAGTTATCAGAGTAAACCTGACTTACTACAATACTGTGAAAACGTTAACAAGCAACAAAACGTTTCTTAAAACTTGGAGACTTCAAAATTTGTATGATTATATTCTGTTCTCCTTTTAAAAATAGACAAATTTCTTATTTTCATGTAACTGAAGATCTTGAATCAAAAACATTTTTTTCTCAATTTCTAAAGCCCTGTATTGTGGGCCAAATGACAGTTTTCCTATGAATGAATGTATTCTTCAGTCTTGCACCTAATTAAGAGCTGACAAAGGGCAATCTCATTGCTCACACCTCATTAACCTGTTTGTATTTTCCTGTACACAGACAAAGCAACATTGAGCTGAAAGGCAAGAGACCCCATAACAAATTCTCAAAGAGCACCAGTCAGCAACTGTTTCAGTTGAATGTGCCTGTATATCCCAAATCTGACTCAGAAATGTGTTAAGAAGCCTTCCTTTAACAGTAGCAAAAAAATACAAAAGTAAAGAGGGGAGGCTTGTGCTTGCCAAAATTTTGGCTTTGAATTTGCCATGATACATCAATCCTGCCTCTCCCCACTTATTCTTCTGTGCAGCCCTGAAACTCATGGAGAAAACCTACTGCAGGACCAAAGGGTACATTGTCCCACCAAAGATCCATTTTATCAATTGCAGATCCTTTTTTCAAATATTGATCATGATGATAGTGTCCTAACTAGACTTGGAGCATTTTGAGCACCACAGATTGTCCTATTAGAATTAAATTCAGATTTATTATCTTCCAAAATAACTAAAGCAATTGCAAATTATTCAGCACCTGTTTTGTATGTAGAGACTACTGTAGTTTCTTGTCTTCTACACAGAGCCATGTACTTAGAGTTAAGAAGGCCATGCATGATATCAGAGGAGACATCAAATTAGTTTATCTACATCCTACCCATTAAACACGTCTCTGGCAAACTTCTGACATCTGCACTAGAGTTTCAGCCACCCTGAACTAGTCACAGTTTTTAGTTGTGTTTACAACAGCAGCTGAGGGGCCTCAGGACTGTGTACTTTCCTGATCATCCTAAGAGCAGAATCGCGGCTGGACCGTGGTGCAAGATCCCAGTCACATTCTCTAAATGTGTCTCCAGTAATTTTTTGCAGTGTGGTTCCTTGAAAAGACTACGATGAAAAAATAACATTAGAAGGGGCTCTGGGAAACTAGATGGTAAGACATGCAGGGAACATTTCCAGCTGCTTTATTGCACATTGTGACATAATTGTTCCTTGTCCTTCTTCCCAGCGTGCTAGAAAGTGTACTTCCCCTGCCAGGGAATACACACAGTATCCCTCACACAATCCCTCAGGCCTGTCACTCAAGCCTGGAAGGAGCCTCATGAGCTTTGCAGGATGTGCTAGATACTTTCTTTCTCAAGGCCAGCCATGCAAATAAACCTGCTCTGCTTGCTGGGGGAAGGAGGAGGTGAAATGGATCAAGTAACACTTTTGTATCATCTTACATTCTAGGTCAATTAAGGAATTCCTCCCAGGGTTAAAAAGCCAAAAAAGAAAATAAATAATAAAAATTAAAAATTAAAAAAATTAAAGAAATTCAAGAGGTAAAGGAGTAGGAGAAAACTGCCCAAAGGGGCTTTCCCCACCCTGTTTAGGGTTCCTTCCAGGAATCTTGAAACAAGATCATCTGAAGAAGGATGGTTTCTCTCACCAGGCCCTGGCAGAAGGGACTCTCATCTGTCATCATGGTGAATGACTCCCTACAGGGATGCTACCAGCCTGGGGTCTCACAGGGTAGGAGAGCCACACAGGGCAGGCACCTGGACTCTGACTCTCCTTAACCAACTTTTAGTCAGATGCCTTTAAGCCTCTGTTTATTCTCTGTGACTTGCTCTGTTAAAGCACATAAATTTTAATTTAAAATTTAAAAATTTTTAGCTAATATAAAATTTATGTATCTATGGAGCATTATTGGATTATTTCATACATGTAGACACTGTATAATATTCCTAGCATGGAAAACATATTGGTCTCCTCAAACATTCATTATTTCTTTAGGGAGAAAATATTCAAAATCCTTTCTCATATATATATATATATATATATATATATATATATATATCCTTTCATATATATATATATATATAATCCTATTATATATATAATCCTATTATATATATATAATCCTATTATATGTATAATCCTTTTTATATATATCCTTTCATATATATATATCCACATACATATATATACACACATATATTATATACATATTATTATTTTATATGTATTAATTTATATGTGTGTATATTTTTATTACATTATGGTTATCAATAGTTATCCTATTGTGTACTATAAGCTCTTTTTAGCTAGGCTCTATTATTGAACTTTGTCCTCAAGACCAAGAATTCTGCTACTTTAGTTAGTGATAATTCCCCATCTTGATATCTGATTCCTCATCTCCCACCACCCCCAGCTGGTATGTGATTGCCCTGGCCTGCCTGCCTTCAGAAAGAATCCTGTCCAGTCTGTTTAGCTGGAATCTCTTCCCTCCCAATTGTTAACATTTTTTGTCTTAGTAATTTTCCATCCACTGATCTTTGCCCTAATCCTTGGCTATAAATCTCACATCTCATTGCATTCAGAATTAGGCCTGATTCTATACTGAGATCTCTTTTTTCTCCTACTGCCGTAGCTCCTGAGCAAAACCTGTTGTTACCCGTTTACTGTCCAATTCTGGTTTTCTTTGACATACCCTGATAGTTATTAAAACTGGGTGACTTTGAAGGACAATAAGTGAGGCCCAGAACAAGAATTTGGTAAACAATGTTCTAAATGGTTCTCAAGAAGCAGGTTAGTCTAGGTATGGATGATAACCAAAATGAGTCTAACAGTTGCTTCAACTTACCAAACATTACTGAGGAAGCTGGGTTTTGAAGGTGGTAAGGAGTTGCATGAGCCTGTGCATGCTCCCCTAAGAGAAAACTGTTAAAGGGGATAACATCAATGCATACATGGCTTTTCATATTTAATGAACAGATGCCACTTTTATTTTAATCTTTTTCACTAACATGTATATAATCATTTTGGAAAAACTAGATTATACAATAAGCCAAATAAAAGAAGTTAAAAAATCCATAATCTTACCATATAGTGTAACAACTCTCATATATGCATTTCTTGATTTTTTTCTGTTTCTGCACATATATTTTTAAGAAGTCAACCTTATTAAGGTATCATTTACATAAAATAAATACATTCATTTCAAATTGCATTTTGATGAGTTCTGACAAATATATACAACCATATAACCTCTACCATTATTATGGTATAGAATATTTTCATCACCTTCAAAAGTTCCCTTTTCTCAATATTCAGTCGACCTTCTCCTATACCCAAAATCTCAGGTTTGAACTGATCTGCCTTCAGTTATTATTTTTGTTTTTTCTTTTTCTAGAATTTCATGCAGGATGCACCTTTAGCCTCACCTGCATTGCTACATGTATCAACTTCGTTTGTTTTCATTGTTAGTGTATTCCATTTATGAATATCCTATAATTTGTTTACCCATTCAGATGTTATAGAAAAAGCATTTTGGTTATTAAAAATCATCTGCATTTGATGCAAGGTGTGGTGGTGCACACCTGTAATCCCAGCAGTTTGTGAGATTGAAGTGGGAGGATTGTGAGTTCAAAGCCAGGCTCAGCAATTTAGTGAAGCACTAACTAAATAACTCAATGAGAATAAAATGTAAAAAGAGCTGGAGATGTGGTTTAGTGATTAAGTGCCCCTAGGTTCAATGCTGGATACTAAAATACAACAACAACAAACAATAAAAACAACAGCAACAAAAACATAAATAGTTAAAAACTACATTTTAGCAAAATTCTTTGTAAGAACATATATTTTGTCATTTTGGGGGTGGGGCAAATACCTTGGAATTGAATTGCTGGGTCATATGGTGACTGCAGGTGAAATCTTAAAGAAGAATTTCCCCAACTTTTTTTCAAGGTAGTTGTATTATTTTATATTCTTTTTTTTTGCTTTTTAATTGATTTTTTTAAAAAATAAATGACAGCAGAATGCATTAAAATTCTTATTACATGTATACAGCACCATTTTTCATATCTCTGGTTGTATATAAAGTGTGTTGACACCAATTCGTGTCTTCATACATGTATTTTGATAATGATGTCTATCACATTCCACCATCTTGCTAATCCCCTATCCCCTCCCTTACCCCCCCACCCCTCTGCCCTATCTAGAATTCATCTATTCCTCCCATACTCCCCCTGCCTACCCTACTATGAGTCAGCCTCCTTATATCAGAGAAAACATTTGGCATTTGTTTTTTTTGGATTGGCTAATTTAGCATTATCTTCTTCAACTCTATCCATTTACTGGCAAATGCCATGATTTTATTCACTTTTATTGCTGAGTAAAATTCCATTGGGTACATATGCCACATTTTTTTTATCCATTCATTCACTGAAGGGCATTTAGGTTGGCTCCACAGTTTAGCTATTGTGAATTGTGCTGCTATAAACATTGATGTGGCTGTGTCCTTGTAGTATGCTGTTTTAAAGTCTTTTGGGTATAGACTGAGGATGGGGATAGCTGGGTCAAATGATGGTTCCATTCCCAAATTTCCAAGGAGTCTCCATACTGTTTTCCATATTGGCTATGCCAATTTCCAGTCCCACCAGCAATGTATAAGTGTACCTGTTGTAGAAAAAGCATTTGACAAAATACAGCACCTTTACACTAGAAGAACTAGGGATAACAGGAACATATCTCAACATTGTAAAGGCTATCTGCACTAAGCCTCAGGCCAACATCATTCTAAATGTAGAAAAATTAAAGGCATTCCCTCTAAATGTAGAACAAGATAAGGATGCCCTCTTTCACCACTTCTATTCAACATAGTTCTTGAAACACTGGTCAGAGCAATTAGACAGAGGAAAGAAATTCAAGGGATACGTATAGGAAAAGAAGAACTTAATGCTGATGATATGATTCTATACTTAGAAGACCCAAAAAACTCCACCAGAAAACTTCTAGAACTAGTAAATGAATTTAGCAAAGTAGCAGGATATAAAATCAACACCCATAAATCAAAGGCACTTCTGTATATCAGTGAAAAGTCCTCCGAGAAGGAAATGAAGAAAACTACCCCATTTACAATAAACCTCAAAAAAAAAAATAAGATACTTGTGAATCAACTTAACGAAAGAAGTGAAAGACCTATACAATTAAAACTACAGAACCCTAAAGAGAGAAGACCTTAGAAGATGGAAAGGTCTACCTTGCTCTTGGATAGGCAGAATTAATATTATCAAAATGACCATACTATCAAAAGCACTATACAGATTTAATGCAATTCCAATCAAAATTCCAATGGCATTCCTTATAGAAATAGAAAAAGCAATCATGAAATTCATCTGGAAAAATAAGAGACACAGAATAGCTAAAGCAATCCTTAGCAGGAAGAGTGAAGCAGGTGGCATAACTATACAGACCTTAAACTATACTACAGATCAATAGTAGCAAAAACAGCATGGTATTGGCACCAAAACAGACTGGCAGACCAATGATACAGAATAGAGGACACAGAGACTAACCCACCAAATTACAATTATCTTATATTAGACATAGGTGCCAAAAACATGCACTGGAGAAAAGATAGCATCTTCAACAAATGGTACTGGGAAAACTGGAAATCCATATGCAACAAAATGAAATTAAACTCTTATTGCTCACCATGCACAAAACGCAACTCAGAGCGGATCAAGGACCTAGAAATTAGACTAGAGACTCTGTGTCTAATAGAAGAAAAAGTAGACCCTAATCTTCATTATGTGGGTTAGGCCCCAACTTCCTTAATAAGACTCCTATAGTGCAAGAAATAAAACCAAGAATCAATAAATGGGATGGAATCAAACTAAAAAGTTTCTTCTTAGCAAAAGAAACAATCTGTGAGGTGAATATTTTATATTTTTTTAAGAGAGAGAGAGAAGAGAGAGAGAGAGAAATTTTTTTAATATTTATTTTTCAGTTTTCGGTGGACACAACATCTTTATTTTATTTGTATGTGGAGCTGAGGATTGAACCCAGTGCCCCGTGCATGCCAGGCCAGCGCGTTACAGCTTGAGCCACATCCCCAGCCCAATATTTTATATTCTTAATAGCAAGGTATAACACTCCTGGTAGCTCCATATTTTTATCAACAACTAGTATTGTCAATCTTTTACATTTAAGCCTTCTAATAGGTGTGTGATACTATCTCATTATATATTAAATTCACATTAAAATACATCCCTGATGACTAGGTATGTTGAACAAATTTTTTATGTGTTTATTGGCGCATCAGTATAACTTTGTGTGTGTGTGTGTGTGTGTGTGTGTGTGTCTGTGGGTGTGTGAAGGGATTATTCAAATATTTTGCCCACTTTTTCTTGTTACTGAAATATAAGATTTACTTATATATTTTGGATATAGGTTACTAGTGAGATTCATGAATTGTTGCAATGTTCTTCTGGTCTGCAGTTTGCATTTTCATTTTCTTATCAGTATATTTTTTAAAAATCAGAAATTATTATTTTGATTAATGTGATTTGTCATATTTAAAAAATTATATGTTTAGTGATTTTTGTGCTCTATTTTAAAATCTTTTCCTACCCTAATTTCATAAATATATTTTCTTGTGTTTTTCTTCTGGAAGTATAATTGATCATCTTTAGTTTTAGTCTACAATCCATTTCAAGTTAGTTTTTATATTTGGGTGAAGGTTCATTTTTATATTATTTTACTTTTGTATATGCACCTATGATTAATTATTCCAGCTTCACTTATTGAAAAATTAGGAAGCATAGTCTTACTTCTGGAATCTATTTTTTCCTTCAATGTATGTTTGTTTTTATTCTAATATCACACTGTCTTCATTACTAAGGTACAATGACTCTTAAATCCTGGAGTATAGGGATGGGGTTGTGGCTTAGCGGTAGAGTGCTCACCTCGCTTGTGTGAGACCCTGGGTTGGATCCTCAGAGCCACATAAAAATAAATAAACAAAATAAAAATATTTAAAAAATCAAAATGAAGGTCATTTTTAAAAAAAGAAAGAAATCCGGGAATATATGTCCCATAATTTTGTCATTCTATTTTTAATGTGTTTTTTCCCAATCCATGCTTTTTGCACTTGGGGGTGCACATCTGCATGTGTGTGCGTGTGCATGCACATATGTATGTGTGTGTGTGTGTGAATTAACTTTTCAATTTCTGTAAAGAAACCTGCTGGAATTTTGTTTGGGACTACTTTGGATCTATAGATCAGAGCCATTCAATAGAAATACAAGGTAAGCACTTATGATTTTAGCTACAATTTAAAAAAAATTATATGTCTTCTACCAGGCTGAAGAAAGTCCCTTCTATTTCTAATTTGCTCAGTGCTTTATCTTAAGTAAATGTTAAATTTAGTTAAATTGCATTTGCTTTATCTTTGAGATGATTCTATAGTTTTTCCTTTTTATTTTTTTAATATGGTGAATTCCGTTAATTGGTTTTCAAATATTAAACAAATCTTGCACTCCTGGCATAAGTACCACTTGGTCATGATGTGTCATCTTTATATATTTTGTAGAATTCAATTCTCTAATTCTTTGTTACAGGGTTTTATGTATATGTGTATAAACAATACTGGTCTGTAGTTTTCTTTTTTAAAACTTATTTGTTAAACTTGACAGATATAATTGTGTGTGTTTACTGTGTCCAACATATGTATTAACATAAATATTATCCGCCCCCCCCATTGTGGATCAAACTTAGCATCTCATATGGGCTAGGAAAATGCTCTACCACTAAGCCATGTCCCCAGCCCTCACATTATCATATTTTGGAGGTTAGAGTAATTTATATATACTTTCTTAATATTTTTCAAGAATATAATGTATTATTGACCATAATTATTTTGTTGTAGAATAGATCTCTTAAATTTATTCTTCTTGTCTGACTGAAATTTTATATTTTTATTATTTTCTTTTCTTTTAATAATTCTATTTATTTTTTATTTGTTTGTGTGTGTTGGTTACTGGGGATTCATCCTAGGGTCTTGGATATGCCAGGCAGTCTGCCACTGAACTACATCCTAGCCCCTATTCTTTTAGATTTAAATTTGTTTCTGAGCTATTACATAAAAACATGCAAATTGCAGAGTGTTACAGGGTAGCATGTGATGTTATGATACATGCATACATCTGTCATGTTTGAATGAGGTTAAACAAATCCACCTTTTCAAATGCTTGCATTTCTTTATGGTGACAACTTTCAATACTTTTTTCTACCTTCAATTTTAGAATCAGAGTGATAATGGTTTTACAAAATGAGGTGGGAATATTTCCTCCTCTATTTTTTCTAAACAAAACAAAACAGTGGTGGGGAGTTGCTTTTATTTCTTCTTTAAATATTTAATAGAATTTTTCAGAAAAACCATTATGGATATAGGTTTTTGGGTTTTCTGTGTGTGTGAGAAAGTTTATAATTACAAAGTCAATTTCTTTAACTAAAAAGAATGATTCTAGTTATCTGTTTCTTCTTGATTCAGTTTTGACAATTGGTGTCTTTCAAAGAATTTGCCCACATGTTGTTGCATATATTGGTATAAGGCTGTTCACAGTAACCCCTTATTATTCTCTTGATGTCTGTAGGATGGTTCATGTGTCATCTCCATTCCTGATATTGTTAATTTGTGTTTCCTCTTTTTTTTAATCATTCTATCTAGAGATATTATTTTTGTTGAGCATATTTAAAAAACATCTGTTGTGTTCATTGATTATTTCTATTTTCTAATTTATTTATTCTTATTTTAATCTCTTTAAATTGCTTACCTCTCTCTATTTTGTATTTAATTCTAGTTTCTTAAAATGTGATCTCAGGTTCTTTATTTTAAATTTTCTTCTTATTTAATATAAATATTGAAGTTTTAATTTCTTTGACTTAATGTTTTGATTTGGGTTGGGGGTTGGGGGTACTGGGGATTGAATTCAGGGGCACTCAACCACATCCCCAGCCCTATTTTGTATTTTATTTAGAGACAGATCTCATGAAGTTGCTTATCACTCACTTTTGTGAAGGCTGGTTTTGAACTTGTGATCCTCTTGCCTCAGTCTTCTGAACCACTGGAATTACAGGCATGCACCACCATGTCTGGCTTACTGCTTTGATTTAATCTCACAAATTTTATGTTTTATTTTAATACAGACAACACAAATAGCTTGGAGCCATCACAAGCAGTTCTGGGGCCTTCAGCAAGGAGACATCTGCTGGTTGCTTTTTCACATCTTCTATATCTATCTGGATTGCCTTATTGGTAAGTTTTCTTTCTTACAGAGAATTGGGAACCTTTTCTCTGAATTTCATTCTTACAAATAAGGAAAAACTTGCTGATGCTAAAAAAAAAAAAAAAAAAAGAAAGAAAGAAACCTTTGGAAGAAGTAGTTACTAAAAAAACCTTGCAGGCATAATTATAAAATACCATTGAAATCTGTGAGGAACAATTATCTAGGAATGAATAGAAAAGCAACCAGGACCCAATATGGACAAATATGGTCCCAGGATAACTTGGTGTAGCAGAATTGAATGGACCTGTGGTAAAATTTTAGCTCATGACAAGCACTTCTGTGACATTAAGCAATTCGGGGAGCATTAGTGAATGTGTTTTATCATCTGGAAGATGGAGGTAAAAATAGCACTTTCCTAACTTATAATGTGTAGTGAAAATTAATTGGGGAGACAGAGATAAGTATGCGGCACAAAGGCAGAACTCAAAAACTTTGTTTTTATCAATGACTAGAATCTCCTGTAACAGGTAGGGAGAGAGGTGATCAGAACACAGGTGTGACAGAGTGAGCTTTGTAGCAGAGGAAGGAGATGACAGAAGTACCCTCTATCAATGGCCCTCAGCACACCTCCATACCAGATTACAGAACAAATGCAGCAGTCGGTATTGTTGAGTTGGGCTAGTAAGCCTGCTGAGGGCTTGTCATGTTATCTGCTTGTTGGTTGCCGGGTTCAGAGCACTGTGGTGGCTTGCAGCAGTTGGTGATCCTATTTGTCCAGCTAAAGGGCTATTGTTTTTATTTCCCCCTCATTCTTTTCCCCTGGGCTCAGAATAAGGGAGAGGGAGACATTTGCCTTGTCTTCTGCCTCTGTCTTTGTTCACTGTTGGTTTCTTTTGGAACAGCTTCCAGTAAAACACTGGCATATTAGGCAGAGAACCCAGGATAATAACAATTACCAAGGATAATGCCAATTTTTCTTATGATAACAATGAAGATAAGATGGAATCGTAGAATCTAAACATTAGAAAGAATTCCCAGAGGTAATTTCCAATGACTAATATTTGCATAAATAACGTTGTTTAGATTCTTCTCTTGCAAGAATTCTTAGAATCTTTCATATGTTAAGATAACTGTTCAGGAAGGAGAATGTAGTAAATAATATTTCACAAATTTGTTGTAATATTAATCTTTTTTTTTCCTTTCTGCAGAACTGATGTTTCTTACAACCCATTTTGTGAATTCTTAGAATCCCCTAAAATCTATGTACAAGATTCAAGAATCTTGCACATGAATAACTTCTAGTGATTCTTTTATGTTTGAGTGTTGTCATCGGTCCTTGAGCACCAAGGAATAGGAATTTCTTGTCTCATAAAATAATTAATTTAATTTAACATCAGCATTAATTTTCATGTTTTTAGCTTATGCACCAGATACATATAACCTAGAAATCATGGGTTCAGTAGACTTATTGTTAACTGTCTAATTGTGCTGGTCAATGAGTTGACATCATCGTTGCAGAGAGTTGGTGCTTCACCTCTGGGTTTACATCCAGCCTTGTCATGATATGCTCTATCAGTAAGCTATAGCAGGAGTTGGCAAGCTTCTTCTGTAAAGGGCCAGAGAGTAAATAATTCAAGCGTTGCTGGTCATGTGGTCTGTTACAACTCCTCAGCTTTGACCTTGAGGTGCCAAAGTAGCCATGGACAACATGCAGACAAATGAGCATGGCTGTGCTCAAGAAAACTGCAAAAACAGGTAGCAGGGCAAGCCAGGCCACTGCTGCACTTTGCCTACTCAAGACTTAAATGAAGACAAAGAATACAACTGAGCAGATTCTCAGACCCTCTCAAAGCTCTGAGGGGTACATATTACTTTGATCTGATACAGTATCTGATTTGCCTAAAATGGTACCTCTTCCTTTTATTATTTTCATTTCTATCATACAATTAGTTTCCATGTAACCTTAAGAGGGGAATGATAAGGCTGGGGATGAAACTTAGTGATGGAATACTTGCCTAGCTTGCTGCGGGCCTGGGTAAAACCCCCAGAATCTCTCTCTCCCTCTCCCCCCGCTTTCTTTCTCTCACACACACACACAATGGGAGAGGTGGATAATGGGCAAAAATTCAATTTCAAGTTTAAAATAACAAATGCCCATTTTTATTTCAAGAAATAGCATGGAACACAAATTATGAAAAAAACCTTGAGAGAAGTTCACATGACAAAATATATGGGTGTTTTCCAATTAAGTTGGCAAATTAGGCATGTTTTTATCTATGTATCTATCTATCTATCTACCTATCTATCTATCTATCCATCCATCCATCCACCCACCCACCCACCACACACACACACACACACACACACACACACACACACATAACCCACAAAACAAGGAAAATTAGAAGAGAAGACAGCTATAAAGTATAAAGCTAGAAAGCAGGATAAATGATTACTGATTTGAAAAACCTGAATCTTATCTGAGAAACATCTGAATTACGGAGACAAACTCCAAAAATAAGGATTGGCAGCACTGGGACCTCTGGAATATGACTGAAGATGGAGCTAGAACCTGGAAGATTTCAGGAAAGCACCTTTAAGAAGCTAATAACTCCCAGATTCCCTACCTGTTTGGGTGGAAGGTTGGAGGTTCTTCTCTGGAGAGGGTTATACAATAGGCCTCTACCTGAACAGGACTCCTGGGATAGCTGAATGCTGATGTTCCCTGCTGAAACCAAGAAATGTACAGAAAGTAGGTAAATACAGAATATGAAGGACCACTTCCAGTTACCACCACTTCTGATTTATTCCCTTGAGTTTTTTTTTTTTTTTTTTTTTTTTTAAATTCCTCTCTGTCAAACTAAATTGTCATTGGAAAGACCTAAGCATACTAACATTTGAGGTTCCCTGATTGGCTCAGTCAGATCACTCCAGAGTGACACACATAATTTATAACAAGTCCCTCGTGCTTTTGTTGAACTTTCAATCAACTTTTTGGTGCTTAGCCAGAAATTATGGGATACAAAACACAGAGACCAAAATAAGAGAAGGAAAAGAAAAACAATTTGGGGGAAACAGAGCTAATATAGAAAGAAGGTAACTTTACAAATAAAAATGAAAACTAATATCAGAGAGATAAAGGAAACTAATCCATTGATAAAACAAGAGTGGGGAGTAAGCAAAATATAACAAGTAAATAAGGACATTAGGGAATCCAAATAAACACTCCACATGGAGTTCACATACTCCCAGCACAAAGAAATGGTAAATGTGTGATAAATAGAAGAACTAATTACCCTGATTTGATCATTACACATCGTACATCCATATATTACCACACTATACCCTGTAAATATGTACAATAATTATGAATCAATTAAAAATAAAAATTATATATATATATATATATATATATATATATATATATATTTTTTTTTACATGATCATAATGGGTGCAAAGTTACATAATCAAATGGGTGCAGAGTGGTAAGAAAAATGCTTTTGAGCCAGGTGTGATGTGGTGGCATATGCCTGTAATCCCAGCAGCTCAACTTGGGAGGTTGAGACATGAGGATCACAAGGTCAAAACAAGTTTCAGCAAAAGCGATGCACTAACCAACTCTGTGAGATCTCATATCTAAATAAAATACAAAATAGGGCTGGGGATGAGACTTGGTTGTTGAGTGATCCTGAGTTCAATCCCTGGTACCTCCCCCACCCCCCCAAAAAAAGTGCTTTTGAAACTTAAAAGTATAAATGCAAAAATAGAAACTATGATAGAACAATTGTGAAATAAATTTGAGAAAAAGCCTCTCAGAAGGCAGAGCAAAGAACCAAAGGAGAAAAAAATGGAGGGAAAAAAGAAAAAGAAAATTAAACGATTATTCCAGAGTTTCAGCATCTCAGGAAGAAAGAAAATATGAAAACAGAAGTGAGGAAATATTAAAGAAAGGATTCAAGAAAATGTCTCAGAACTGAAGAACTCAAATTTTCAGACTGAAGGTATTCACAGTGTATTCATAATCTATGGGTGAAAATAGATGCATAGTAGGACAGATCTTTATATTTCATAGTACTGGGGTAAAAGAGATCACAACATCTTTTGGAAAGAAAATGGTAAGAATACATATAAAAGTCCAAGAATGAGACTGACATTAGACTTCTCAGTAACAACACTGGAAGACAGTGGAGAAATACCTTCAAAATTCTGAGTGGAAATGATTCCTGATATTAGAATTCTATATGCACAAAAGCCACCAATTAAGTGAGAAGGCACAGTAAAGACATTTTATAATACCCCAAATTTCAAATAAGTTATTCTCCATGCACCCCTGTATAGAGAGGTACAGAGGAATGTGTTACAAAGGAATGAGAATTAATCACAAGAAAAAGATACATCAAAGAAAGAAAAATTCAGACCAATATCTTTGTTGAACATATATGCAAAAATTCTCAATCAAATTCTGGCAAATCTCATACAAAAATATATTACAAAGATAGTGTATCACATCATATAGGGTTCATTCCAGGGATATAAGGTTGGTTCAACATATGGAAATCAATAAACATGATTCATCACATCAATAGACTTAAAAATAAGAATCATATGATCATTTCAGTAGACGCAGAAAAAACATTTGACAAAATACAGGTCTCCTTCATATTCAACACAGTAGAAAAACTAGGGATAGTAGGAAAATACCTCAACATTGTAAAAGCTATCTATGCTAAATCCAAGGCCAACATCATTCTAAATGGAGAAAAATTGAAAGCATTCCCTCTAACAACAGGAATAAGACAGGCATGCTCTCTTACCATTCCTGCTTAACATAGTCCTTGGAACACTAGACAGAAGAATTAGAAGAAAGAAATTAAAGGGATACACATAAGAAGAGTTCAATCTATACCTATTTGCTGATTACATGATTTTATATTTATAAGGCACCAAAAAACTCCACAAGGAAGCTTCTAAAACTAAAAATGAATTCACAAGGTAGCAGGTTATAAAATCAACACCCATAAATCAATTAAATTCCTATACACCAATGATGAATCAGCCTACAGAGAAATCAGGGAAACTATCCCATTCACAATAGCCTCAAAAAAATAAAAATAAGGGGCTGGGGATGTGGCTCAAGCAGTAGCGCGCTCGCCTGGCATGCATGCGGCCCGGGTTCGATCCTCAGCACCACATACAAACAAAGATGTTGTGTCCGCCAAATACTAAAAAATAAATATTAAAAAATTCTCTCTCTCTATACCTCTATCTCTCTCACTCTCTCTTTAAAAAAAATAAAAATAAAAACACTTGGAAATCAATCTAACAAAAGAGGTGAAAGATCTCTACTATGAAAACTACAGAACACTAAAGAAAGAAAATTGAAAAAAGATCTCCCATGTTCTCAGATAGGCAGAATTAATTTTGTCAAAATGGCCATACTACCAAAAGCACAATACAGATTTAATGCAATTCCTAGTAAAATTTCCAGTGATGTTCTTCATCAAAATATAAAAAGCAGTCATGAAATCAATTTGAAAAAATAAGAGGCCCAGAATAGCCAAAGCAATTCTTAGCAACAAAAAGTGAAGAAGAAGGCATCACAATGCCAGACTTTATACTACAGAGCCATAGTAACAAAACAGCGTGGTATTGGCACAAAAAAAGACATGAAGACCAATGGAACAGAATAGAAGACACAGAGACATATCCACATAAATACAGCTATCTAATATTAGACAAAGACACCATAAACATACATTAGAGAAAAGATAGCCTCTTCAACAACAGGTGCTGAGAAAACTGGAAATCCATCCAAATTTAGTAAAATGAAATTGAACCTCTATAATCCTGCCCAAAACTCAAATAAAAGTGGATCAAGGACCTAGGATCAAGGACATAGGTGAAGGGTGTCTGTGCCTACTAGAAGAAAAATCTCTATAATGTTGGCATAGGAACTGACTTCCTCAATAAGACTTCTAAAGTGCAAGAAATAAAATTGAGTCAATAAATGGGATTGTTTTCAACTAAAAAGCTTCTTCACAGCAAAGGAAACAATCAAGAATGTGAAAAGGGAGCCTACAGAATGGGAGAAAATCTTTACCACCTGTACCTCAAACAGAGCATTAATCTCCAGAATATACAAAAGAACTCAAGAAACTTAACACTAAAAATAATTAAACAATATCAACCACCTAATCAGTAAATGAGCAAAGGAACTGAATAAGAACTTCATAGAAGAAATGCCAATGGTCAAAAAATATATGAAAAAAAATGTTCAACATCTCTAGCAATTAAAGAAGTGCAAATTTAAACTACACTGAGATTCCATCTCACTTCAGTCAGAATGGCAATTATTAAGAACAGAAGCAACAATAAATGTTGGCCAAAAGGTGGGGAAAAAGGTATAGTCCTACATTGCTGGTGGGACTGTAAAATGGTGCAACTACTCTGGAAAGCAGTACAGAGATTCCTTAGAAAACTTGGAATAGAACCACCATTTGATCCAGCTATCCCACTCCTTGGTTTTTACTCATAGGAGTTAAAATCAGCATACTATTGTGATGCAGCTACATCAATGTTTATAGCAGCTCAATTTACAATAGTCAATATATATACACCACACACACACACACACACACACAGAATGGAATATTTACTCAATTATAAAGAATAATGAAATTTTGGCAATTGCCTATAAATGGATGGAACTAGAAAATATCATGCTAAGAGAAATAAGCCAGTCCTCCAAAAACCAAAGGCCAAATGTTCTGATATGTGGATACTAACTCACAATAAGGATGGGGGGAGAACAGAAGTTCATTGGATTAGACAAAGGGGAATGAATGGAAGGGAGGGGGATAGGAATAGGAAAGACAGTGGAATGTATTGAACTTAACTTTCCTATGTTCATATATGAATAAATGACCAGAGTAACTCCACGTTATGCACAACCACAAGAATAGGATTCTATTTAGAAAAAGTTATACTCCATGTATGTTTAATATGTCACTTGTATTCTACTGTCATGTATATCTAAAAAGACCAAATTAGAAAAAGAAGTTATTCTTCCTATTCCACCACATCTTGAACCCATTAATCATCCTCTCTCTCTCTGTGTTCCCTGTCTCCCTCCCTCTTTCCCTCATCCTGGGATCCTCTCTATCTCTATGAGATCAATTGCTTGAGCTTCCACATGGAAGTGAGAACATATGGTATTTACATTTCTGTTACTGACTTATTTCACTTTCAACAATATCCTCAAGTTCCAGGCTTGGAAAAATTTCATAAAGCAATTGTTAGGTAAATAAAGTCTATACCAAATGAATCATGAAGGGTAATATACAACTGCGGGGAGTGTGTGTGTGAGGTATTAAAAACCAAGCAAATGAATAGACAAAAGTAATTACCAACTCTAAGGAAAAGAAAAAGAACTTTGGGGCATGGATACTTCATGACTCAGCTGAGATTATTGTATTCCTCATGGTGATAATGTAAATACTAAATATTTAGAACCAAAATTGTGCTACAACTACATTGGGGGACTGTGAGGACAGGAATATACTTGGCTGTAGTGTGGGTGGAGATGTGTTAGGGAAGGAGAGCTAAATCTTCACTTTCTGTAGTGGGAAGTCAACTGATAAAGTTTAAAGCCACACAAGGGAGGAGTATAAACATGTCATTTAGAATGGGGAGGTGTATACCAACAGATGGAGCAGAAAAAAATTCAAGTACCACTTTTTGGTACCAGTCTTTTTCCCCCACTAGGGTCGAGAAATAGAACCCTGCTGACATTCCAACATATCCTGTAGCCTAGCCCCACTTCCTTCCCTGATCAAACTTCCATTCTTCCCCAAGAGGTAAATACTATTGTATCTTTTGTAAAAGTCAACTGATTTTTCTTTAAAGTTGTATCATTTACATAAGATGCCTAAACACTTAGTTTGGGAATTTTTATGAATGTAAATATGCTGTTCTGTTTTGTGTCCTGCTTATTTTACTGAATATTCTGTTTGTAAGAGTCAGCCATCTCTTTGCCTGAATCTGTAGGACATTTATTTTTTTTCAGAATTGAATAAAGCTTTCCATTATTTGAATTATTTTTTTTTTAAAGAAAGGCATTCACAGACTAGAAAGCCTGTAGAAATTAATAAAAAAAAGATAGCAAGAGGAATGTAAACCATTTCACATGAAGAAATGATCATATCTGAACTGGAATAAATTATTTGGGGGAACAGGTGAGTTCTCTTCATGTAAGCTACTAAGTCTCACTCATTCACTTATTGGGTGGTATAAACTGAGCTCTGTAACTGTTAAATCTATTGCTTCTAGATAACAAAGTAAGGTCATATATAAACTTCAGCTAGATTCCAGTTAAATATAGAATGAATTTTCTAACAATCCAAATGATCTAAACAGGAAACACGTTGCCTTGGAGAATCGTCTGTCCTCGTTCTGGAAATATCTATGCAGTGACCAAGGACAGCCCAAGGATGGAAATTACAGAGGGGATATTTGTCTTTGGATATGATGATTACTAAGGTCCCTTTCAACTTAACAAAATTTCTGCTCCTCTCTGACCTCTTCAGGTCTTGAAGGTGACCTTAAAGACCTGACAGCACAATGTACACAGAGAACCTGTTAGCCAAAGGTTTGGTGAGCAGCTGTTTTCAATTTCCATTGTTGACAGAACAAGAGGAAATGCCCTTTGGTGAGTGCAGTGGAAAAGTCAGAGGAGAGGGAACTTGAACAATCACAGTTGGGCACACTGGAGTGGTTGCTAGAGATTTCTAAACAATTGACAATTGTCTTTCTCTAATGATCTAGGCGTACAATGCCACTCAGCTGGTAGAAGATAAATAACATCAATTTGTGAATATCTATTTTTTTAAAATAATAGGAGCCAATGCCACAGCCAGTCTGCAATCCACTTTCTATGAGATGCAGCCATTGAAAACGGCCCAATCAGATTGATCACTTAAATAAAATGACCCTGTATTAGAGAACTCTGTCTTATAGAATAGGAAAGAGGAGGGCTTTTTTTGCTTCCCACAAGAAGTTAGGTGCTTTGCCTAAGACCACACCTTCAGTGAAACGCTGGACCCTTTCTTCCTAACCACACTGCCTCTGTCTTCCACTTAGGGCTATTGACCAATTTCATGAGAATTCACAGCATTTTGGAAATATTCTGTCACTGAAAGTAAATTGCATCTCTCATGTTCCTGATAAAATCCATGACAAAATTTTAAAAATTTCCCCAGAAACATTCTGTTTACATTTTTGCTTTGTACAAACATTTGTAAATATCTTGGATAGGATGGTGAGAACTCAGATTGAACATTATTGTTCATCATGATTATGGATGGGAAGCTAGAAGGGATCTTTCTTGGACAACATCAAATCATAACCTTCTTTCTTGGATGAGAAAACAAAGATTAATTCTTTAGATCATTTTGTAAGGTGTTTATTTCATAGAGCAAATCAGTGAATATCCCA
Organism: Marmota flaviventris; assembly: GCF_047511675.1. Lineage (NCBI taxonomy): Eukaryota > Metazoa > Chordata > Mammalia > Rodentia > Sciuridae > Marmota > Marmota flaviventris. The sequence goes on from NC_092512.1 coordinate 73,450,836, forward strand.
CAGCCACAAAATCTCACTTAGTCAGTGGTATGAACTGATCACTATTTTATATCCTAAATTATCAAAATGATTTTTGGGACTCATGATTTCTCTTTCAGAAGATATGACATTCTCAAATCCTTGAACTATCCACTAGCATTACATAACTCTAAGTGTAGAGTTTACTTGATTTAGCTTATCTCTAATATATATCCTCCTTATCATACTATCTCTGAATGAATATATCTTAATGATGCATGCATAATCTGATATAAACTTTAGTCATAATGTTGAAATTATTTTTATAGGAAGCTTTATTGGTGGTCAGAAAAAGGAGCCAACAAGAGTAATAATGTGTAGCATTTTCAGAGATTCTCTTATGTTTTCCATTTTAAAATATATTACTAAAGAGAATGGTATTGTCAATAGTTGTCAGATGTCCATAATTCTGAGAATAATTTAATGCAGACATGAATAGTTTATCATCATATCCAACTCAACTAATCTTTCATATATATTTCAGATCATTCAATTCACACAGTGTATTTTCTGATAGCCCATGTACCCCAAAATTAAATTAGAAGGGATGTTGTATAAAAAAGTGTATCTTTTTAAAGTATCTTTTTATCAGGATTTTAACCATCAAAATTCCTAGTTTTAATGTGTAACATGGAAAATACAGAATATGGAATAACAGAATTAAAATGCAAAACTTCTTAACTTCTGGCTAAGAAAACATCTTTTTTGTTTATCTTTTGAGGGTCGATATGTGTGGTTAGCAGAATTCCCTAGATGCCCTCCAGAATTCTGGTCCTCTGTTTATTCAATCAAAAGCTAATCTAGATACTGCTCTACAGGGACTTTCAGATGGATGAGAGGTTACTAATCAGGTAACCTGAACATAGGGAGATTATCCTGGATTATCTGGATGGGCCTGGTGTAATCCCCTGAGAGTTTAAGTGACAGAGGAGAAGACAGAAGTCAGACTGCTGAGCCAGGAGGGGTGCACAGGAAGACTTCAAGTGTCAAAGAGGCTCAGCCCACTGTGGCTATTGTTGCTGGCTTGAAGACTGAGCAAGGGAGCTATAAACTGGGGAGTGCAGAAGGCACCTACAAGCCCTGAAGGACCCCAGCTGATATCCAGCAAGGAAACCAGGCCCCTGTGCTACAGCTGCTCCTGAATAAACCTGGAAGCTGATTCATCCCTAGAGTCCCTGAAAAGTATCATAGTCCTTCTGACACCTTGGTTTCAGCTGTGCAAAAACCAGTGGAGCCTTTGAGGTGGATGTCTGACCTGCAAACTGTGAGTCAATACATTCCTGTCATGTTATTAAAGTTTGTGATGATTTATTCCTGCTGCACTAGAAAACTAACACAAAATGCATAAACATAACAATTTCACTACCATGTAAGAAGAACCAATATGCTAAAGGGGGGAGAAAAGTAAAAAAGAAAAAAAGGAACTAAAAGCTAAAAATATGACTTATTTTCTGATAGCCCATGTACCCCATGGACATAGTCACACTGAGTGACTTTTTTTGTTTGGCCTGGAGCAAACTAGTGCTGAAACTACTTCTTAGCATTGCACTATATAAAACAAGCTAGGTGGTCCAAAGCCTCTATCTCAGGTTTCTCTCCACTGTGGCAGAACATCACTAGTCTGTAAGTAACTCTGAGGCCTACTTTGCATGGCATGAGGATAAATAGGTATGGATTTCCTACACATACTCATCTCTTACAAGAATAAATTGTTAAGGATGGGGGAACTTAAGTAAACTCTCCATGGCTAATTTTGGTTGGTCTGTCAAATATAAAATCTAGGAACATTAATGAATTTGATTGACTTCTGTGACTTGTGTGTGAAAGATGTGAAGCAGTTTAGCATGTCCAAACTCTGTAACCTGGAGAAATTTACCCAACCTTATCACATTTCAATTTCTTTGAACAATGTGGATACCACCTACCTCAAGGACATTATGAGATATGAGTTCATATGCTTACAGTGCCTAGACCAAAATCAAAATAGTAAGCAGGGTATTCCAGAAAACTATTGCAATTTTTATTTTAAAAATATATGTAGAAATTCCAAAAGGCTGGAGAGTTAGTTTTTGTTATGAAAGGACCAGTCTCCATGGATGGGTTCCACAAAGTGTTGGAAAAACAGTGAACAGGGAAATTTTAGAGAACACCTTGGAGCATTTCAAGAGATCACTTCAGCCATATAAAGTAGCTGTCATCAGGGAAGGATTTCTGAACACAGTACCACTTCCACTGGTACGGTCACATGGGCAAGTTTCTCTGAAATGGCAGAGTGAGGTTCATCCGTTTTGTGTTACTATAATGAAATACCTGAGGCAGGTCACTTTAAAAAGAAAAGAGGTTTATTCAGCTCACAGTTCTGGAAGTTACAAGGCATGGCACCAGCATGAGGTTGGCTCTGGTGAGGGCCTCATGGTAGGAGCTAGAGGGATAGGTCACATTGCCAAACAGGAAGATGGAGAGCAATTTAAGGGTTGGGCTTACTGTTAGAATAACACACTCTCAAGATCACTTGAAGATCTCACAAGAGCTACCTCAATCCTTTCTCAGGGCACATCCCCAATGACCTAATGACCCCACTAGCCCCAGCCCTTAAAGTTCCCACTACATCTTCCATCACCACACTGGGGACCAAGGTGCCAACATATGAATCCTTGGGGACAAGCCACATCCAAACTAGAGCAGAAGGGCAATTGTTCAGCACCCCATGCAAATAGACTTCTTGATATTTTAGAATCTGGCACAGAGCCCAGATTTCTGATTTCACTTAAATTTGAGCAAGCATTGATAGCAGCACATGCTTTCCTGCTCATCTACATTAGGTGACCAAGGCTAATTTTGATTTTGACTTGTTTGAGCACGATTATCCAATGACGTTATTAGAGCTATGAGAGACTTCAGTGATTTTCACAGCTGACTAATGTTATTCGTCTAGGGAATTGCTCTGTATCTGCATCAATGATCAGATTGACCCTTGGCTTCACTGGATACACTCACATCTCAACAAAAAACTTAAAGTTCTTATATTTTTAGAAGCAAATAAAAGCCTTGTGTGTGCTTTCTCTACTCTAGAAATATTCTTGGAAGTGTGAGTGGGCACGTTGCTTTTAATACCATTGACAGGTTTGTCCTCTCCCACCTCTTCCTGCTCAGAGGAACAGACCTGGTGCCAGGTGCCTGTTGTACCCCTATTCTTCTCTCTGTGTTGTCGCTAAGTTTCTGACTTACTGACGTTCTGCCTCAGTGTTGTCCTCACTCACGTCTTAGATGCCTTTAACTAACTTTTTGACAGTCTCTGCTCTTTAGAAACCTAAATTCATATTTGGTTGTTTTCAGTTGAGAATCTGTTAACAGATTGTCTCCAAGCAAATTGTAGTTAGATTCTTTAAACTTCACTTTTATGGATAAATTGTAAGGGACAATGAAATGACAATGGTGAACATATTTGTGAGAAGCTGGTGGTTATTGATATTTTCAAAACACAAGTATATATAAAAAACATATATCAGAAAAGTGGTGCCCATGAGCTGGAACTTGTGCTGGAGATATTTAATTTCCCCTACATCCTTGTAGTGGGAAGAGATTCACCTTCCTTTTCTTTTCTTTCTTTCTTTCTCTCTCCTTCCTTCCTTCCTTCCTTCCTTCCTTCCTTCCTTCCTTCCTTCCTTCTTTCTTTCATGGGGGATTGAACCTAACACCTTCCTCATGCGAGGCAATTGCCCTACCACTGAGTCACATCTGTATCCCTATAATGACAAGAGATTTTTAAAAAATTATTATAAAATGGAGGAAATAATATTGTCAAATAAATTGTATGGATGGTCCAAATTCAAGCTTCAGTGTGATTTTTCTATCAAGTGTTAACACAAAGATACTAATCACACACCCAGAAAATCCCACACTGCCCTCCAGGGAGGGGCTTCCCTTCCTGGTTATGAACTTAAGTTGACGGACTGCATGGGGCAAAGCTCAGAGTAACAGCCTTTAGAAATATTAGGGGAAAATAACCCTACTTGCGTAAAATTATGTGAAGAAAGTTTAAATTTATAGATACATCTTTAAAAGACCTGTCCATCAATGACTGCTTTGATTGATTTTAGACTTTTCTTTTTTTTTTTATTTTTAAGGCTGAGAAAATTTAATCTACCATTAGATGATCCTAGATTCCTAATTCTCATTCTATTGCAGTGTCAGAATTTGTCTTTAACAATCTTCCTCTCATAGCTGGGTTGCTATGGCATAACACGCACATCTTAATTCATGTAGGTTTTCCTGCAAGAGTTTTAATGATTCAGCTATAGTGTTGAGAAAAACAAAACCAAAAAGGAAACCTGAAAACATACAAAATCCACTTTCTTTCCCCTTCTTCTCTTCGTACCTCATTCGCTCCCTCCCCTTCTGTCATCCTTTCTTCTTTCCCTCCGTTCTTCCTCCCTCAATCCCCCATCCCTTCCTTCTTCCATCCCTTCTCTCATTCCCCCCTTTTTCTTCTCGCCTATTTTATTTTTTTCCTCTTTAACTGCATTTACTGATCATGGATTTGTTTACATTGAAGTTAAAGAGAAAAGTGGTTACCTTTTTATCATTGCTTCTGAAATTATTTGTTTATACTTCCAAATGTCTTTACCATAACAATATGATCTTTTAACCAAAGTTTTCCTTTTTTATTGCCACTAAGGCAATCAAGAATGAATCACTTTAATTGGAAAAATGTAAACTGACTCTTAACAAGAAGACCAGAGCATTCAAGGAGATACCATTTGTCTCTAATACTTAGGGGAAAAAAATGGTGCTTGCTGTTCCAAACCATCTCATTATCAGAACATGACTTCAGTTTGGTCACCCACTATCAGTTACTCATAATCAGCCTTGAGCAGATGGGGCCTGGCGTCCTATCCTGCAGGCGGGCTGATTCTACTCCAGTTCATCATTAAAACCCAGCCTGAAAGCAGCTGTCAAGAGTCCTGATCTTATTCCCCAAGTGCTCATAAACGGGAAGCATCAGACAGTGTTCTTTGAAGATCATACAGGGAACTGTGCTGTGCTGAGTAGGGACACAGCTAAACACCCCTGGGAGACTGTGGGAGCCACTTGGCTGTATCCAAGACACCAAAAATCTACATGCTTTCCAGTTGAAAGTTTGACTTTTCTAAGAAAAAATGTGATACAGATGCATAGGACAGAAGATTCCTGCCCAGAGACAGTCTCTTATTCCCCTGTAAAAAAAAAAAAAAAAAAAAAAAATTCAGCCCCTGCCCTGGAGAAACTCAGAGTTTACTGTGGGGCAGATGAAGAACAAAGAGATGATTGCAATGAGACTGAAATGAGAAAGCATTCCCCAATTCTCCCCAAAAGGGTGGCTGGGAGGCACAAAGTTTTTTCTGTTTCTCCCAGGGTTGACCCTAAATACATATGACTTAGTCTATGGTAATAAGTAGAAAAAGCAAACTGAGAGAGAATTTCAAACTATACCTGCAACCATACCCCTCACCCATCAACTCCATGAAGAAGTTGATACTCTTGCAGGAGGCATGCATGTGTGCATGCTATTATCACTTAATTTATTCTTGCCTTTCTAACACCACGTGTATAGGAAATTTTTAGGTTTTCACTACACAAGAAGAAAAGGGAGAAAGAAAATTGTTCTGGAAGTACTGTTGGGAGACAGTCTGCCAAATTATTTCCTAAGGCATAATATTCTGATGGGCAGCTGGGTTGAGTAAAATTTCCCTTCTATTACTCTATTTAAGTCTGAATTAGGTCCTTAGTTGTTTTGTTTTTGTTTTCAGAGCTTGGAAGTTAAAACCAAGTGAAACAGATGCGTTCAGATGAGTTATTACACACACCTATGATGTGAGGAATATATTTGAAATACTTAGCATTACAAATTATGATCCTAAATGTTTCTGCTAAATCAAGAATTGGCTGAAGATTGAGCTCTCCGGGAAGCCTTAGTTATTAGTGCTTGCCCTGCCTGCCCCCTATTCCATCTCTCATTTAGTAGTTTGCCTTCCCCCTTTCTACCTACTGCCTGGGCTTGGGTTTTCAGTGTACTTGCTTAGGACTGGTCCTTGACAACATCAGAACTTCTGGAAAATCAGGTCAACTTTGTTGTATTCAGAAGCACAAAAGTGTTGTGTGCTTATTGATTCCCATTTTGAAGAAATCCAGCTTTCAAAAAGATTTTCATTCTGCTATTTTCCTGACAAAATGGCTTATCCTTTTGATGAGAATCAGCTGGCTGTTTGGATACTCAATTGGATTTTTTTTTATTTCCAGGTAAGAGATAATGGACACTATTCTAAATAGTGGAGTATTGTATTTTCTTTGACTCCTACATAAAACTTTGAATAAAACCAATTTAACTCTTAATTTGATAGGAGCAGCATAAAGAGAATTGTGATACATTTAATTTACAGTGGAGGTGGAAAATGAGTTTGATTCAGTAAAATGAACATCAAAAAAATTAAGTATTTCAGAGATTAAAGTCCCTAAATCCCTAGGTTTGACAAAACTTGTTGGCAAAAATTACAATAAGCTGGTACAGAGTTATCAGAAAACAAGTGAAAACTTATAAGGTCTTGTATTTTATATTTTGAATACTACCCGAAAATAAGTAGTAAGTAAATAAATAAGTAGGTAGTAAATAAGTAAAATAAGTTTGGTGGAACTTTGTAGAACTTAGTAGAAAAGTAACAATGACAGGAATAACAAAATTGTTTTACAAATGTCAAAATTTTCATAGATTTAAGATCATTGAGTACAGGTTTGAAAGAGGATTCATTACAGGTTGGAACTAGACCAGGGTACTTGTTCTTAATCTATGGTTGTTATTCTTAAAAGATTTTGGAATATCATGGAGTGTTTTACATAGGAAAAGTGATCTTTGTAGTCTTCTTTTGATTTAATTGCTTCTTCATACTTTTTAAAGAAAAAAAAACTTATTTTTTAACATGAGGAGCTTTTATAGAAAATTGAAAAATTGAATTTCTTAAGAAATTAAATTTATTAAACTCATGATTTTGGATATATATACTTAATTAGATTTTTTAATAATCAAAAATAAAAGCAATATTCTGAATAACCAGAAAACACAAACTAGGAAAAAATGTAGTTGATACTTGAGTATGAGTGATTGAATACACCGATGAATAACAACCAGGACCCGTATGATAACAGTACTCTGCCCCACAGTCTGTGGAAAACAGCTCGGGCAGTCAAACCAGGAGCTCTGAAACAATGGGCCTGGAAAGTTCAGCTTAGTGACTGACAGCTGCCCTGATTTTTGCCACTGTCATCCCCATAACAATGCAGGACCAATCAAAAAAAGCCAAATATGCCTCTCCATGCCAAGCACAGAAGGTATTCCAGTAGCTGTCTCTAGTTACAACAGGCCAACAGCCTCCAGTAGGCCATACCCCGAATCTTTTCCCAAACATAGTGTCCCCACTCCTCTGCCTGCTTTCGAATTTTGCCAAACACAGGTGATTGAGGCTGACTCTTTTGCTCTAACAAGGCCTGAAAAACCAGCTTTGGGTTGTTCCTTTTGGGTAGTCTTCATTTATTTCTGCAAGTGAAAAATATGCAGAGCTATATGTTCTTGAAAATAAACTGAAAAAGATTCTCAGTGCTTCTGTGCTTTATTATTTCTTGAAATATTAAAAGTTTTTGTTAGATGAATTATATGGCAATAATCTATAGTCAATCAACCACCAAATATTTATTGAGGATTGAGACTCTGTTTTTTGTCCGATGGTTTGTCAGTTATTGAAATTGCACTGGAACCAATTGGTACTAAAGAGCTGCTGACAATCAAGTTTGTGTTGAAAACCTGCTATCATTAAGACTGGGGAGTCAAACATTCTTTATGCCAGCTCTTGATTTTCCTGTTTGCTCTCTCTCCAACCTTGGATAGATATCTTTGTTTTCAATTCTCAGAATATTCATCTTTAAAATGAAAGTAATAGAATTGCTATGAATACTCACTATGGTTTAGATATAAGGTGTCCCTCAAAAGATCAAGTGTGACACAATGCAAGAAAGTTTAGAAATGAAATAATTGGGTATGAGAGCCTTAGCCCAATCAGCACATTAATCCCCTGACTGGGTTTAACTGGGCAGTAGCTGTAGGTAGGTAGGGTATGGCTGGAGGAGGTGGGTTATTGGGGATGTGCCTTTGGATATGTCCTGATGAGAGGAGTCTTTCTCTCTGTCTCTCTCCCTCCCTCCTTCCCTCCCTCCCTCCTTCCCTCCCTCCCTCCTTCCCTCCCTCCCTCTTTCCCTCCCTCCCTCCATCTCTCCCTCCCTCCCTCCATCTCTTCCTCCCTCTCTTTGTTTCCTGGTGCCATGTTCCCAGTTCTTTCCTCCACCCAAGTGTTCCACTATGGCCCCCCAAAATGTAGTTGGCCATCTATGGACTGAGACCTCTAAAACTGTGAGCTCCAAATAAACTTTTCCTCTTCTAATTATTCTTGTCAGATCTTTTTGGTCATAGCAGTAAAAAAAAGCTGATTAAAATAATACTAACCTAATAATTCAGTGGAAATTCCTAATAAGAATAATTGTACTTGACATGATAACTTATTACATGCCCAGGACTATTCTGAAATACAGAAAGTGAATAAAACATAGTTTCCATTCTTAGGGAAATCACCTTTTGGAGATGAAAGACACACAAGAAGTGTATATGGATTGGTTCAAAGCTGTTTATGAAACAGTAGTTAATTAGGTGCTGAATTGGAAGTATTGAAGTGTTCTGAGGTCTTGAGAGGGGGAAATTAATAAATACTAGAATGCTCTAGAAAGGAATTTTAAAATAGAAGATGTAGTTGTTGATGACTGGCAAGATTGGGATAGTTGAAGCAAAAAGACAAGGCTTCCCAACTCAGAGGATCTCCCCCTAAACGACTCATGTGAATCTGTGAAGAGTTTGGCTTACTGGGAATAGAGAACTTATAATGGCAAACTGTGGAAATGAAGGAAGGCGGTACAGGAAGGACAGATTATGGAGGATAGTGTAAGAATCAGACATATAAATGTACTGTTTATAATTTAGAAAGTAAGAAGCAATTAAAGTATTCTATTCTCTAGTAGTGTTTCAGGAAGTTTGATTTAGCTGTGGGGTTGATTAACAGAAAGGTCAGGGGAACTGAAGTTGGTAGGAAAGAATTGACTCATCTAGCTATGGAAAGATACCAGACTGGTTAAGATGGTAATGGTAGAAATGGAGAGGGGAAACTTCTGTGGAAGAATATCTAGGATCTGGCAAGTGATTGACTATATAGACTTAAAAAACAATAATAATCTCTACTTATTAGCACTTGCTAGGTGGGAGGTATTATATAAAATAAATATTCTTTATGTAAGTAACTGGCAAAAAATGAAGAATGTGTTTCTAACACCGTAGTGATTTTCTTAAAAATTGCAGGAACTTATGATTTAACTCACTTGATCAATTTGCTAAATTTGGGTGGTACTTTTTAGTAGAATATTAAACAAATACATGCACTCATTTTAGCTTATGAATATCAAATGTGATTAACCTTTAATAACTCACATAGTAGGCACTAAGAAATAGCCTGGGGCCTGGCTCAGTGGCAAACACATGGAATTCCAGTGGCTCTGGAAGCTGAGGCAGGAAAATTATGAGTTCAAAATCAGCCTCGGCAACTTAGTGAGACTCTGTTTCTAAATAAAATATAAAAAAAGTAGACTGGGGATGTGGCTTAGTGGTTAAGAGCCCTTGGGTTCAATCCCCAGTGCACTCCCCCCCCCCATCCAAAATAGCCTGTAGTTAAAGGTAAAATTAAAAACACCATTGAAGAAGGCACAGTAGGCATTGACCTCTCTTGAGAACCGAGGAAAGGACTGTGCTATTGGAGCTTTTTCAGGGTTCATCAGTTGGCTCTTTACACTGATTGGTCACCAAAGCAGATCCTACTTTGAGAACTATACTCTGGATAACATGATCATATCCCTTCTCAGCCAGGCCAGCCTTCTTAAAGTAGTGGATATAAGCCAAAATGTGTCCTTCTTATTATTGTTTCTGTTGAAATGGCTTCTTCTGTTTTGTGGCAGCTTATTGGTACAATTTCAGATTGATTTATTTCACTCTGTGGCTTGGACAGAAAAGTAAGCCTATTTTTCAAGAGCCAGTCTTCCCTTCATAGTAAGAACATGCTATGGACTGAAGCATACTCCTTCCAAATTCATATACTGAAGCCCTAACCTCCAATATACTAGAAGGTGGCGGCCTTTGGGGGATAACCAGGTTTAGAGGAAGTCATGAGGGTGGGACCCTCATTGTGGAATTGGTGCCCTTAGAAGAAGAGACACCAGAGTTGTTCTCTCTCTCTCTTCCTCTCCTTTCACCTCTTCCTTTATAATCCACTCCCACCATGTAAGAACACAGCAAGAAGGAGGGTATCAGAAAGCTGAGAGGAGGGTCCTCACCAGAACCTGACCATGCTGTCACCTGGTTCTTAGAAATCCAGCCTCCAGACTGAGTAAAAAAAAAAAAAAAAATTTCTGTTGTTTAATCTGCCCAATTGATAGTATTTTGTAACAGCAGCCCAAGTTGACTATCACAGAAATTAAATAATTTTGAACCCTTAATATGTATCTGGTCCTGTGCTAGATATTCTTTGTGCTTTATCTCACTTAATCCTCACAATAATTCCATGAAGCTAACTTTTTAATCCCTCTATGACAGATGAGTGAACTGAAGTTCCAATGAGTTAAAACAGCTTGATCAAGTGGCATACTGCCAGTTAAGAATGGGGACATCTGACTCCAAAGTCAATTCCCTTCTCTCTATAGTTCCCCTGAAAGGCAAAATTAGAGGTGACTCCAAAGTTAAGTATGGGGATGGAGAGGCCATGGCTAGAGAGAAATAACACAAGAAGGAGCAATAAATACCTTGAGGAAAAAGTCGGAACTAGGGAGCTGGTGAATTTACTTTAGAATATGATAAGTTGGAGATGGTGAATAAATATTTGAATAAAATGTTACCATAAGCTATTTCTTCCGTGCACCAAATTTGTTTGATATATACTGAGACAATAGCAATATTCATTGTCAGAAACTATCAAGAAATGTTATATACCCTTGTGTGAAGATCCTAGGGGAAAATGCATATCAGGGAGAGTTCTCTTCCTGTCAGACAGACTTAATTTACGATGATCCTCAAGGAAGTTCTGCCTACCCACTCCCTCCTCTTCTTTCCTAACAGCAGCTCTTTCTACCTTTGCTTTCTTTACCTAAATTGCAGCTGTTTATTACTATGCAAAACCACATAGGCTTTAAAGGTTTTATTAAAATCCAAGAATGCTATAGAACTGATTAGAGAGCTTATTCTCATCTGAAAAGAACTAAGAGAGACAGAAAAGAAAGATTTGGTTCAGTACTTTGTGTAAGGAAATAAGCTAGCTGGTGGAGTTCTCAGATTAAATCTCATTCTGACATTATTTTAAAAAACCCACCGGGGACATAATTCATCAGTAAGGCTCAGACTAGAATGCCTTGCAATGCCAAGTGAATTCAAGGTACACTATTGCTTCGCCTTGAAATGAAGAAATTGCTGCCAAGGCTTGTGCATAACAGCACCATGTAGGGAGAGATTTATCCAGATTTGTAAAGCCCTCCTCTATGCCTGCAGGATGAGCCAATCAAGATAGGATTTATGAAAATTCTTTTAGTAAGAGGAGACTTTTTTTGTGGGAGGACAATCCTTGTTCTTTGATTTTAAAGATAAAGACTCCTTCGTGGGAAAACAGAAATTCTGAAGCCAGATGTGGAGCTAATAGCATTAGCCAAACCACTTTGCCCACCCGATTGTGGGATTCAAGATAAAGATTTCCATTAGCTTATATTTGGTTATAGTAGACTTATCATGGCTTAAGTATTAAAAACAACCCTAGCTTCAAACGCCGTGCTTGCCCTTTAGGGGTCCAGTGACTGAGCAGGTTACTCAAACTTTGTGAGTGAAAAGATTCTCATCTGTAAGTGGATTTAAAGCTACTCCCCATCCGGGGGGCCTTTGGTTAGGAAAACACACATGAAGTAAGTACAGTCCAGTGTCTGGATGATGTTAGGTCCATTTACCCCCCCCCCTCAAGTTGGCTGCATAGTGTTTTAGTTATTGCTCATTTATAAATATTTTGTAATTTGCATTTATTCTTTCTTTGATCTCTGAGTTGTTCAGAATTTTATAAAATTTGTAAACATGCTTTCTCTACTTGGTTTATTTTGTTATTGACGTAACCAATGTGCGTTGTGCTCTGAGAACACATTCTGTATTTTACCATCTTATGAAATTTGTTAAAAATAGTTTTGTGAAAAAAAATAGCTTTGTGGCTTAAAATGTGGTCAAGTTTCAAAACTACTTTCTTGGTGTTTTAAAAGAAGGTAACTTCTTTAATTGTTGGGTTTAATGTCCTCTATATATTCATATTCATTTTTCTTTCTAAACACTTTATAGTTAATTTTATTTTATCTATTTATTACAGAGAGAGGTGTTAAAAATTCCCCTAGATGATAGATTTGTCCATTTCTTATAGTTCTGTGAAGATATATTAAGTGTAGAACTAAGATATATACAAGTTTAGAATTATTAATACCTTCCAATGAAATGGAGCTTTTATTATCATGACCTTTTCAATTCTACTCACTCTGAATCTGTTTTGTCTGATATGATGGCTACCTGGCTTTCTCTCAGTATTTGCTTGATGCATTACTTAGGATATAGGCTAATTTACAGTAACTCAGATCCCTAAGAATGGCTCAGATGAGAAAGAAGACTATTTCTGCTGATCTCTGATGATCTGGGGGAGGGCAGGACAGCATTTGTAGGATCCTTCTGTCTTCACGTACCGTCTAGGGACCTAGGCTTCTTATATCTCAGTGTTTTGCTAGCTTTCAAGTGATTCCCTCGTGCACATAATTGGAGATGGTACATCCCACCCCAAACTCCACTTTCCTCTTTTATGAAAACAAGGGAAATAGAAAGGGAGGTGCATGCATTTGTTTTAAAGATTTGACCTGGAAGGTGTTTAAGTCACTTCAGTTCACTTCCTGTTGAGAAAGCCTAACTACAAGAGAGGTTGACAAATATGATATTTAGAAAAGTGAGTATTTATCTAGCTAGTATTGGGATATTAATAGAGAATTGCTTTTTTCTAAAACTAACATATCTGTTGCAATCTCTCTCCTCTCTGGATCTTATGATTTATATTTTAGAGCAAGGGTCAGCAGACTGTATTTGTGAAGAACCAGATCCGAAATATTTTAACCTTTGGAGGTCACATGTGGTCTCTGTCACACATACTTCTTTTCTTATCCTAACCATTTAAAACTGTAAAAACCATAAACCATTCTTATCCAGAGAAACATATCTGAATAGGCAGGACCAGACATGGCTTGTGGGCTATCATCGCCAATCCTCTTTTAATCTTGCTATAAACAACATGTGACATAAAAATAATATTTTACTTGATTTTTGGCTTTTGCACAATAGTCTCTTTTTTATGATGATTTCTCATACATTTAGGTCTATTTCCTACCCTGCACATTCTATTTTTCCATACTTACCTATTTCTTTCCTTTCCTAGGCCCTTGCCACTATTCTATTTCCACTTTTATTTGCTTTCTTTTGGATTAAATTTTTTTAGAAATCAATGCCTGTTTTGAAATCATATGCTTTATGTTAACTAATTAATTACTGTTCTAGCTAGTATTAATACACATATTTAGCAATTTCTGGGGGGAAAATCAATATCTTTACTCCCTCCCAGATAATTCTACCCCTAATTATCCTCTCCAGTGTTCTATGCTCTTTGTCTCAAATTCTAATTCTATTTGAATTTTAAACCCCAAACTTACTATTAGTCCTTTATGATCACTAAATATTTGTATTTCCTACATATTTATCAGCATCTTTGCTTTTCATACCCTGGTGCTCTTCCACCTGAGCATATTTTATTTTGTTTGAAAGCTCTCTTTTAGAATTTTTTTTCGAATCTATTAGCAGTAAATTCTCCTAGGTTTTGTTTGTTTGAAAATGTCTTTATTTTGAATTTTCTCTTGAAAAAGTTCCTGTTGTATATAAAATAGTAGTTTGAGAGTTATATTTTCACAAGTTGGTTAAAATATTATTCCATTTCTACTTCTATTGAGAAATCACCTTTCAAGACAAATTACTATTTAAAATTAATAATACTGATGCATGAATACCTAATCTGTAATCTACATACTTAATATATTTTAAGGGTTCAATACAATATTGTTAACACAATGTTATACAGCAGATCTCTAGAAATTATTCGTTTTATGTTATTGGAATTTTACATCTGTTGAACAGCAACCTTCCACCTCCCCACCCCATCCCTGGCAACTACCATTCTGTTTTCTGCTTCTATAATTTGATGATTTTAGACCATTTATATAAGTGAAATTATCAACTATTTGTCCTTTTATGACACATAAATTATCCTTTTATTGTTCAACTGCCTATTTTCTCTGATTGCTTTTAGTTTTTTTTCTTTTCTTTTTTTCAGTGTTCTTTAATTTGGGAATGGTGTGTATACATGTGTTCTTGAGTTTCTAGAATAAAGATTGATGATATCTTTCAATAATTTGGGAAAATTCTCAGCCAGTCTTTCTTCAAATATTTTCTCTTTCTTGTTCTAAATGGAACTCTAATTATGAATGCAATAGACCTTTTTACTTTATCCTCCATGAACTTTAATCTCTTTAGTACTTTTAATTTTTTTCTCTCTTCTTGTACTGCATCTGGATATTATCTTCTGATCTGTCTTATACTTCATGAAATGTCTCTTCAGCTGTTTCTGGTCTGTTGTTTAGACAGACCACAGAATGCTTTTTAATTCCAAAAGTCTTATTAAGGGTGTAACCGACCATTGATGAACTAATGTATGGAGAGAAAAAGGAAATCTGTCAATTTCTGCTTACTCATTTCCTTCTTGGACTGACTCTTGATAGACTTCTTATTGGCCTGTAGCCCTCAGTTTACAGATGTGCTCCTCAAGAATCTTTTTTATTCTTGACCAATTTTCCTTCATCTTCTGGTGTAAACTACAGTACATAGGGCACATGTGGCAGTTGATTTCCTCAGATTTGCATTATCTTCAGTATAACCGATGCAGAATTCTCTTCCTCCTCATTCAAGATACCTCCTTGGGCAGGAGAGCCTTGGCAGTGTCTGTCCTCTTACCTATGTCCTGCAGCTGCCCTTCTATAGATCAAAATGCTCTGCTAATTTCTCTGTGGAAGTGAGTCAAAGGCTCCTAGATCATCAGTCCACCTTCAATTCCTTTCTGCACCAGCTAACAAGGGTTGAATGAGTGACTTCAACTGACCTTTCTTGCTCCAGAGTCAGAGAAAGCATCAAGAATATTTGTTACTATAGCGAGAGTCTACAGGAAAGTTTCTCTTTGAATTTTAAGCTTTATTATATATGCATGTTATTAGTACATACAAAAATACTATATATTAATATAGTATTTATTGTTGCCAAAACATTGTTAATATTTTATATATAAAATTTTATATTAATATGTTATTTACTTATATGTAATATATAATGATTATCAATAATACAATAACTATACTATTACATATTAATGTAGTATATATGGTAATATGTTATTATATACCAATATTACATATATTACATATATACACCAATATTACATATTACATATATGTATGTATGTATGTATATATGTATCTATCTATCTATCTATATTAAATTTCTGGAGTTTCTATGTGGTTATTTTAACCTCTGCCCAATGGTTATTTAAACATTATAAGAATTGTATTAAAATTATATTATCAAGAGAGAATTTGTCTCTAGTCTGCCAGTTGTCCAAAAGTACCACCATCAAAAGACCTTCAAATTAAATTCTCTACATAATTTTTTCACACTCTCCAGGTGTTATAAGTTCACTGTGACATGAGAACTCATTTGTGGTTATGAATTCTTTTTTTTTAGAGAGAGAGAGAGAGAGAGAGAGAGAGAGAGAATTTTTTAATATTTATTTTTTAGTTTTTGGTGGACACAAAATCTTTATTTTATTTGTATGTGGTGCTGAGGATAGAACCCAGCGCTATGCACATGTCAGGCAAGTGCGCTACCGCTTGAGCCACATCCCCAGCTGTGGTTATGAATTCTTGAGGGACTTTCCTCCCATCCACTCAGCAATAAAGTCAAAATAGGTAGATTTCTTGACTAGCTCATTCCAAGTGGTACATATATTTATGCTCATCTCAGTGAGGATAGCAGTTGGGAGAGCAGTTTTTCAGGAGAGGTTCCATTAGACTTTCCACATCAGCACATCCCTAGATTTACCTCCAGTATGTCCTTCAAAACAGAAGCCCAAGGTTTCTTGGACTAAGTAGGGATCTTTAGATCATAACTGGCTTTGATGCCTACTTGCCTCCTGGGATGCCTGATTCTACCTTGTCTTTAAGCTCTTCAAATCAGCTTATATTTCATCTAAAAACATCCTTTCATCTTATAAAACATGTTAGTTTTTTCAATGGGGGACTTCTATTATGCTAGAAGTTCTCAAATATTTTGGTCTTAGATCATTTGACTTAAAATTCACTGAAGACTCCAGAGGTCTCTTGTTTTTGTGAATTCTGTTGGCAGGCATGTGTCTCTTAAAGATGTATTCTGAAAACTGCACCATTAAGAGATCTCCTTGTTGTGTGAACATCATACAGTACACTGACAAACCTAGATGGTATAGACTACTACACACCTAGCCTATGTGACATAATATGACATAGATTTCTCATATTTCATTATTGACCAAAATATCATTATGCAGTATGTGGCTTTATTAATATTTATCATGTTTTAAAGTAAAACTGAGAAATTTTAAGAACATATGTTTATTAATTTTTTAAAACTAAATATATGTTATCATGAATAAAATATTTATAGACAATAATTATATTCAAAGACAGAAATAATAGTAAGAAGAGTAGCATTGTTTTACATTAATGCCTGACAAGAGAGCATAGCTAGATTCTTTTATCTGCTTTTGAATTTTAGTCTGCTATTACATCACATATTTCTTAGTCTCTGGGAAACTCAAATAAGTAAAAATAAAAGGGAAAAGGACAATAATATTTTAATATTATTGTAAAAACTGTTTTTGCCTTGTGACCCCTTAATAGTGTCTCAGGGATCTCCAGGGGTACCTAGAGCATGTTTAGAGAACTTGAAGACTCAGGCACTTGTATTTATCTTTTACACTATGTAGGATATTCTTCTGGGCATATTTGCAGAATCCTGAGCAACTTGAAAGAATTAGGTGTTTCAAGAGTGAGGGAGCTGTAGTGGGTGACAGAGAGGACCTTAAGCTCAACTATACTTTCTTCATCATTTCTCTTGGGATTGACATTTCTGATCTGCTGCTCTCTTCAATTTCACCCTCTTTGATCGCCAGACCCTCAAAACTACTTTGATAGGCCTTTTATAAAGTATCAGCTTAGAATCCCAGATAGTATGTCTTAAAAAATAAAAGCAGGTTAAAATTCTTGTTATCTAAGAGAAAGTCTCAAGCAGAGTCATACAAGTCAGAATGTACCTTACTGTATTTTGTCTTTAGAATTCTGATTATTTATACAAAATTTAGCTTCATGCTACACATAAGTGATGAATGAATTTCTGACTTTTGTCAGTGAAAGTCAATTTTTCTAATTAAAAATGATTCTATAATTACTAAGGCTAAGTTCAAGTCAGGACTGTTCTGTCAAGTCACTTTATCTTTTAAATATATGGGCAAATGGTGTCTGAAAACATCAACATATTGGATCTTTATGTTTAAGGAAATTTCTTGGCTGAGATTCTTACATTTAGTAGCCTTTTAAACAAACATATACCGTAGCTAAAGCACATGGTTTTCTTACAAAAAGTCTTACTATTCAAAATTATAGTGTGTGGTTATCTCTAAAAAATGATAAAGTCTTGATTTTTATGGTTGATTAACTAGGTTATTGCAAATAACATCAGCTTTTAGTTTGGCATGTCTCCCAGAATGCAAACTTCCCAGGCTAAGCTCAGAGTTTCTTTTTCCATAACAAAGATTTGAATCCATAAAATCCCTTGAGATTTCTTGCATCCAAAACAGACATTTCCCAGGGTTTCATATGGTTTTCTGGAAAGCTCTTGACCCAACAAGTAGTTCCATATGGAAGCATCTGAGCTAATGAAGCTTCATTTCCTGTGAATTCATCTTGCATTAGCTATTCTATTTAAGTCACTCTTTCAGCATTCATTGGTGTCTCCTCCTGTCCCAGCCTTTGACATGTTGAGGGAAGCCACAGTCATCACCAGTGACATAACAAAATATGTTAACCATTAATATTATTTTTTTAGCAATCAATTTAGCAGGGAATATTTTTATACCTTTTGGAGTTTAATAGGTGATGGTGTATTTTTTGTGAGTAGGGTCTGCACATAGTAATTGACAATTAGGTTTTGGGGACATATGTTTTGAAAAAAAAAAGAGTTTTATAGACAACAGAGGACTCAACACAATGGCGATATTTTAAGTTTAAAGACATACATTTAATTTCAGATTTGCTTAGGAAAACCACTTATTTTATTTGTAGCAGATTATGTTGATGTTCCACTCAAGTTCTTTGGAATCCCTTTACCATTTCTTTGCACCTATCCTCTAAACTTCTGTGTGCCTTTTCTTCTAAAGATTGCCATCTATGGAAAACTCTTTGGAGAACAGTTCTTAGGCTCCTGGACCCAATTTGCTCCATGCTAGAGAGTCCCAAATGCCTAGGAGTATGTTCTCCACATTAGCCCACTCCTTATGGGCAGTTTGTTGCTAATCAATGTTGGGAGTATAGGTGGGAGTGGGATATAAATCTTTACCCCCTTTATCCCCTTTCAGAGCTCTCCTGCTAAGACAGGCTAAGGCTGGGACTGTTGCTACACTGGGGGTACTAACTCTTACCATAAAAACTTACTGTGAAAATGGGGTCATGTGACATTTTTGGAAATACTGATAAGTAGTAAAATGTCTTAACACAAAATGACTTGTTTTTCCAGCAGGCAGGGATATCATATAGACAGGGTGACCTGAAGCCCTAATTTGACAAGGTAATCCTTAACTGGGCTTGGTGGATTAAATAAATACTATGATCAATTAGTATGCAGATCACTTTCTACTCACTTTTCTTCTAAACCTAGAAGAAATGAAAAGAAACAGTGCTTATTGGGTAGAAAGAGACATTGGGGACCCTAAAGAAGCTACCTGCAAGCCTATAAAAATCTTACTTTAGAGCAGTGAGATTAATTTTTGGCTCTCTAGATCCTGTTTCATGCTGGAGAAAGCCCTGGATTTCTCAAAATGCATATATCATGAAATTTGCAATGTATTTCAAAGGCGCTCCTGAAATATGGTCCTTTGGTAAAAAAAAAAAAAATACTTTCAGGAATTTGTCTTTCATTGTGCCATTGTCCTCTTCTTACAGATGATGTTTTTAAGCCATCAAAGAAAATTCATGTGATTAAAAAGGAAAGCAATGATATAGCAATGCAATGCTGCCCATCGATTACAGGGGCATCTATAGATACCATATCCAAATTCTACGTACAGATCATATGGCATCTGTACAGTCTAGAACTATTCCATTGAGTATTGGAGACTTGTTTTTATTCATAAATGTGCCACATCAGGTGCCGAGACCACTTCTTGGGCAGTACAACAACTCCCATTTTCCAAGTCATTGTTTAATCAATAACAGAATAGTCTTTCAGTTAGGCTTTTTTTTTTTTTTTTAAACATTCATCCTCAGCATCAGTATCCTTGACCATCAGTACCTTTCCAAAAAGTTGTCTTTACATTTCATTTCATTTGAGCAGGTGTATGGCAGTGCCTTCTATGCCTAGTCCTCTGTCCCTGGATCTCACATTGTAGAGTCACATATGATAAACAAAAGAAGAAAAAGAAAAAGTTTGTAACATGGTAACTGCCTGAACAAATATTGACAGTATACCAGGAAGGGACAGTATAAGGAGCAACTAATTTAACTATGGGCATATGGAAGAGCCTCACTGAGCAGGTGATATTTGTTATGGATATTAAATCGGGTATAAGATTTGACAAATGAATAATGGGGTGGGATGTGTTCCAGGAATAGGGACTAGTGCGTACAAAGGCCAGGAAGAAAAGCACTGAGTTCAGTTTGGGTATATGGAGGTGGGTGGTAAAAATGCATCTAAAACGCTCATTTATAGTCACATTTTCAGCAGTATTTTGGATTTCAGTTTTCAGGTAGTAAAGAGCCAGCTGGGTTTTTTGGATAATAACTCGGACCTCCATATGTAGGGAAGAAACAGATGATAGATAAATAGATCATTTTGTGTTGGTTCCCAATAACAGATGATGAGGCCTGGGATTAGAGCAGTGGCAATAAAAAGATGGTAATCCTGGAGCAGAGAGGTATTTCTGAGAGAGTTGGCAAGGTTTTGTGAGCAGCTTGACGTGGAAGTGAAAGTGAGGGAAGAGTGGAGGTGCCAATTGTCATCTGAAGTGCCAACAAGTCCTTCCAGAGATGGCTGATTGCTGGATTCCCACTGTCTACTTACAGGTGACTGTTGGGATGGATCCTTCTGGATTACGATATGCCTTTGTGAGAGTCTAGTTGGTGGTTTCTGAATGGTAAATGATCTAGTTAGAGGTTAGTTGGTGGTTTCTGATTGGGTAAGTTCAAGTTTTGTTTTGGTTTACACCATGTTGGATTTTGCTTTGCTGACATAGGATCCCAAGATACTGGCGTTGTCTCAGTGTAATGGACTCCTGGTTAGTTATTTTAACACAGTCAATATACACACCATCTGTTACAGAACCATACCCTACATGGGAACCCCTTATTGTCTATTCCCTTTACCTTTTACTTTTTCATTTCTATTACAAATATTGCCAACTTCAATACAGTGGGGTTCTTATTTGCTTTGCTTATTGCTGTATCCCAAGAATATAGGCCATGCTAATGAAATTATATGTACTTGGGAATAACTTCAAAAGCATATGGCCTATTTTTTTTTCAATGTCCTACTGGGATATCACTTAATAAACCCACCCAGAAATTATTTAATTATTGTTTGACTTTGCTATTTGCTATTAATTAGGGTCTCAGACTCTATAAGAACTTGTGCTAATTTATTGATTTGTATCCAGTTAAGATGTAAATAATTTCTGCCTGGTAGAAAGAATAATGTCAAAGTTTTCAGTTTATTTCTCTGTGGAACTTAATAGTGTGTATATATATATATATATATACCTTAGCAATCATTTAAACACTACTAACATTCTCTTTTTAAAAGATCATATAAATCAGCTTTCCTCAAAGTTTCTTTTGAGCCAGGTTTACTCTATTACCGCTTGTCTTAATAATGAATGAGTTGAATAAAATCTGTGACATGTTTAGACTATGTTTGTTTGAAAGTCATGTTTTTCATTTTTTGGAAATTACATTTTGACAGTCATTACCCTGAACATTGCCGTTGCCAAGTAAATAATAGTGGAATGAATAATAGGCATGGTACAAAGAATATGTCGTACATGCATGTTTTGGAAAACGTGTCTGAGTATGTCCCTTAGACTAAATTCCTACTGTGTAACTGCCAGCTCAGACAATATGGTCACTTTTAATTTGGGTAGCTGTTGCCAGATTACCTAATGCAGCAGTTTTGTGCCAACTCTTCATCCTTATAACAGGTGTTCCTTCTTCCATATTTTCATCACACTGGGTACTTGATTATTAAATTTGATTTTTTTTTTTGCCAATCTCAAAGGTGAGAATTTTTGATTTGAATGTTAAAGTACTGGCAAGCATCTTTTACAGTTTCATTGACTATGTGTTGGAAACTTGCATCCAGTCTCTGATCTGTGGTGCTGCCTGCCTTGGAGATGAGGGTCCTTTCCCAGATCTGCTTGGGGTGACTTCTTCATCATTGTTCTGCTCAAGGTTCAAGTTTTCACTGCAGTTGACAACTTTCTTCATTTGCATTTCTGTTTTTGTGACAGAGGCTTACTTGTGTCCTCAGTAGTAGCCTCTACTATATAGTTTCTCCCATTTCTTGTCATTTTCTGGTGTTTGAAGAGAGAAGAGGGCCTTAAAGCCCTTGCCCTTTTATTTTCAATATTGAAGTTGCCTTTGCATTCTGGTTGATGTGTAGGTTGTTAATCCTTGAGATACTCTAAGGCTGAAGAGAAGGAAGCAAGATGATGGAAATGTTCTTTGAGAAGCTGGATTTTTTTAGGGCTCCCGTAGCATACCATCTTTGTCTTGACATCCCCCTCTATAGCCTAGTTGTAATGCTTGTCTCATTAATGAGAGGTCTCAACCTGTAATGAAAAATACCATCATTTGAACTACAAATAGCCCTAAATACAAAACTGTGTCAGGTGAGTCTGAGGACTGATCCATCTTCCATGAAGAATAAAGGCCATTTGTATTCCAATTAAACCAGTTGGAGTGTGACTGACTGTGGTGAGCCGCTTCTGCCGTTTCTGCAGACTATGGTCGCCATTACGAGATGGCGCTGGCTCCGCTGTGGTATGTGACAAACAACTCCTTATCTGAGAGAGTTGGCACATGATTTTCACCACCCTGTGAGAAAGCTCCACGCGGCAGCTTTGCATTGGGGCTTGGGATGCTTTATTAAGGCTGGGAGGGCATCCGGGAGAGAGAAGAAGAAGAGAAGAAGAAATATCAGGGACCTGAATAAACTGCTGAAAGAAGATTCCTGAGTTGCGTCTTCCTTGCGGGCAAGGGGTCGCGACAAGTGGTGCCGAGACCCGGGAACCAGAACTTTCAGCAGTCAGGGGTGGTGCACCGGTTAGTCCCAAGTAAGTGGGATCCGCGACCAAAGTGGGGTTAGTCCCTAGTAAGTGGGATCTGCGACCAAAGCGGGGCAGCTCCTCTGTAAAGAAAGAGAGAGCATTACATTTTATTGCAGCTGCACTGTGTACTTTTGCTTCTACTTTCGCTTTTGTTTTTTGTGCTTCCTTTGTTGTTGTGTCATGGGTGCCGCATCTGCAAGTCCGCTTCTCCTGGCCCTAGATGGCCTGTTGCGTTCCAAGGGCCTGGAAGTGAAACATAGTACTTTACAGAGATTTTTACAGAAGATAGATATCGCTGCACCGTGGTTTGCATTTTCGGGCAGCCTTACTGTACCTAGTTGGGATAAATTAGGCAAAGATCTTGACTTTGCTTCTGAGCAGGGCATATTAGAGGGTGGGGTGATACCCCTTTGGAAAATGGTCCGTAGTTGCCTTACAGATGGTAAATGCCGAGAAGCTGTGAGTGAGGGTCAGGCCGTTCTTGAACAACTACATGAGGAAAAATCTGAAGGATCACATAGTGAAGTGGCAGAGAGTATCAAAAGTAACAGTAGTGAGAAGGCAAAAGAGCCTGAAGATAAAAATAGGAGAAGGCTCTATCCAGACTTGACCGAATTAAAAACGCCTGAGAACACAAGCGACTCAGAGAGTTCTGAGGACCTTGATATATTGTTACAACAACTACATAAGATAAAAATGAAAAAGAAGAAAAAGGAGACACAAGGCGCGCATGCCTACTGTAAGAAGGGGGAGGGATCTAATATTGGTCAACAGAATTCTGAGGAGGAGGAGGTTGAAAATTTAGAAGAAGATATGATGCCTGTTGCCCCACCCCCGTATGTGGGGGGGAGCCAAGGTTCCGGGAGGTCTTTTCATGTGCAAGTTTGGAGGACAGTTAATACAGATATGGGACTTGCATACCCTGTATTTCAGGACAATAACAGGGGAAGATATCATGAGCCTTTAGACTTTAAGATAGTTAAAACCTTGGCAGAATCCGTCTGCACTTATGGCATAGATGCCGCTTTCACTCTTACTCAGGTGGAGGGACTTACTAGATTTTACATGACTCCCTCAGATTGGGCTAGTCTGGTGCGTGCTTGTGTCTCCCCAGGCAAATACTTGGACTGGAGAGCATTTATGCTAGAGGGCGCGGTAGAGCAGGCTGCACAAAATCATGTAGCGGGACGCCCTGCCTGGGATAAGGATATGCTTTTTATCTAATGCTACATTACCCTCCGCAGCAGTCTGTCTCCAATCTCCGTTCCTGTTTCTTTTGGCTAATGTTACATTACAGGGGATGCTTAATTGTTCTAATGTTACTTGCTACTTGTCTGAGTGTTGGAATGGCTCCTGGACTATGGCAGTGATTATGAAAATTCCAACCTTTGTCCCGATCCTGGTTACTACAGATCCAGAATCCTTTCCTATTTTTGAATTGATTAGAACCCGTAGAGATTTTGGAATTACGGCAGCTATAGTGACAGCTGTGGCAGTGTCTGCTGCTGCAGCGGTTACGGCCGGAGTGGCCATGGCCAGCCAAGTACAAACTGCTGCCACTATTAATCAGGTTATTCAACAAACATCCACCGTACTTGAATCCCAAAGTAAAATTAATCAACACATTTTATCTGGGATTTTGGCTGCTAATCAAAGGATAGATCTGCTTCAAGCTCAAGTTGAGGAATTGTCTGACCTAGTACATTTGGGTTGTATTGATCAACGTGCACATTTATGTATAACCTCTGTCAGATTTTATGATTCCAGAAATGCCTCCCGCATCATTGGAGAGTATCTATCCGGAACCTGGTCCATGGAAGCAGAAAACTTGATCCAGTCTCAACTAACTCAGATTGCTGTTTTGAATAGTACCCGTGTCGAACCAGTGACTTTGGGTCAATTCACCAGTTGGCTGTCCTCTGCCTTTTCCTTTTTTAAGGAATGGGTGGGAGTGGGCATTTTTGGTGCAATGTGTTGCTTCGGTATGTTCCTCTGTTTGTGGTTTCTCTGTCGCCTTAAGGCCCGCAGTGCTCACGATAAGGCTATGATCATACAAGCTCTTGCAGCTTTAGAAAATGGCAACTCACCTCAAGTCTGGCTTGCGCATCTTAAGCAGTAAACCTTTGACATGGTCGTTACACCCCAAGTTATTATAACATTGCACTGGGATCGACATGTCTTTCCTTGTTATTCTCTTAGTGTTGGAAAGCCCTTGCACTCTGCCGGTTTTACTGCCATTGCACGCAGATGGGTTTCCACACTAGTGCTTTTCTATCGCCTTAAAGTCCGTGCCTTTCTTTCAGGGTGCTGTCAACTTGTTTGTTGATATTAACAGCCACAGTTCGGCCTCAGCTATCCCCCTTCGTCCACCATCATCACGATACAGGATGCGAGGCAAGGCACTGCACTTGAGTGATCCTTGACGTGGACCTCAAGGAGAGCATGTCCTATTGCATGCGGGTTAGACGCGTCCACGCCCCGCCCCACGAAAAAAGGCGTCGGCTGATATGGCCTCGGATCTGGGGAAGGGCCCTCCTTAGGACTGAGCCATACTATGCAGCCACTTCTGCACAGTGGGATAGGACCTCTACTCTCGCCTGTATTGTTTTAAGAAAACAAAAAGGGGGAACTGTGGTGAGCCGCTTCTGCCGTTTCTGCAGACTATGGTCGCCATTACGAGATGGCGCTGGCTCCGCTGTGGTATGTGACAAACAACTCCTTATCTGAGAGAGTTGGCACATGATTTTCACCACCCTGTGAGAAAGCTCCACGCGGCAGCTTTGCATTGGGGCTTGGGATGCTTTATTAAGGCTGGGAGGGCATCCGGGAGAGAGAAGAAGAAGAGAAGAAGAAATATCAGGGACCTGAATAAACTGCTGAAAGAAGATTCCTGAGTTGCGTCTTCCTTGCGGGCAAGGGGTCGCGACAACTGACTTCACTACTTTCCTTTATAAAGTGGTAAAGAGATTTATATGTTACTGTGATAGCTTTCCATTGTTGTATCAAAGCACCTGCGATAATCAACTTATAAAGAGAAAAGGTTTATTTTGGTCCACAGTTTTAGAAATTTCAGTCCATGGTCGGTTATCCCTATTGCTTTTGGGTCTGTGGTGAGGCAGTACATCATGGTGGGAGTATGTGGTAGAGGAAGCACATTCACTAGCTGGGAAGCAAAGAGAGAGGTAAGAGGGAACTGAGGCCCCAATATTCTCTTCAAGGGCACTCACTTGATACCAAGCCTTCTCAGTAGGCTTCACCTCTTAAAAGTTCCACCATCTCCCGATAGTACCATAGTTTTGGAATCAAGTGGACCCTGATCCCAGCCATAGCAATTACTATTAACTGAATTATTTGTCCTGTAATCCATGGATTAGATAGACCTTATGGCTGCACCTTAGAACCTCTCATATCTAATACCATTTCCAGCTCAACCTCCACTGGAAACATTAAGGCCCAGCAAATCTCTTAAGTGAAAACTGGATGTATTGCAAAGAAGCAGAGTGGACATGACAGAGTTCAACAAGCTGGGCTTGTGGCAGAGTTGCAGTAGCTCCCTTATTAGATGGTGGTACATGTGGAAGATCTAAAAACTACCTCTTAAGTTAGTAGGACAGAGCATAATGGATAAAATTCAAAGAGTAGCCGCCTATTTCTATATTATGAGTAGGAGATAAGAGTTGGGAAAAATTTGGAGGAGGGTGGACTTTGGACGTAGCACTCAGGTTCTCTCCCTTCATGATATCTACCTGAAAATTAGAGATTAAAATTAAGTGTTACTTTTAAATTAGTTGGAAGGCCTGGAAGATGGGCATGTGAAATTACATTAGTTTAAACATTTTCAGTTAAGGAATGATGCTACTTCCCTCTCACATGCTTTCTTATAATCCCTTCATGCCACATGCTACATGTCCCTTATCTATTCCACAGGTTTTAACTTCTGAAACCACCATAATTTTAGCCCATTTAGATCTGCATGTTTTCTACTGCTGGATCAACATTGCAGTGGCTTTCTTGGGCTCTTAATTAAACATGCACTTTATGACTTTGCAAACTTACTGTTTGATGTACTTTCAAAAGGTGAAAATGGATTATTAATGATTTATTTCAGTTGAAAAAGTTGCAAACAGTATGATAATATTTTCATGAATATTTAAACATTGCTAATATAATGCAATCAGTTGCATCCTGAGGGCTTATTAAATCTAAAGAATTTCTATTTCAAGCACAAATGAATTTAGAACATATGTAGTTCTTAGTAAAATAATTACATTTTTATTAAGAGGCACACACACTGTACTATATCAGTTGGAGAAAAGGGGAATGTTCAATATTCTGCAGGTGAAATGCTCAATTCAGTCAAACATTGTTCACACCGTCCCTGTAAAACCTAACAACAATTTGAATTAACTGTTCAATGATTCAAGCCTTAAGAATAAGAAGTGTGAACTACCCAAGTTGTTGCTGTGAACAGCAGGTGAACAGAACATTGTGTGCAGACACCTAGGCTCAGTAAATAACTGCTGGGAGAGGCCAGTGGGGACACTGAGAGTTCAAGGTCATGGAGAAAGTACCTTAGATATTACCTTGGGGAAGGAAGATGAGACTTTTCTTATATGATTGAGTCAAAGTGATTTCTTTGTAACATATAACGCACACACACACATTTAGGATTCCATATATTGTGTGTGTATGCGTAAAGAGAGGTTTGCTGCAAAACAATTTAAGTGAAATCACTAAATCCAGTTGATATAAGCAGTTGCACGCGAGTCACCATCTAACTTTGATTATCTAGTAGAGTGTTGGCCATGCAGGTGGTTGTTGCAGCTGTGTATCGGGGAATTGGGGCTGAGTGCAGGTTGTGCAGGATCTGTGTGTAGGATCCAGAGGTAGTGTCCATGTACAATTATAAAGATAGCAATTGGAAGTAAAGCTGGAATCTTAGATTTAAGGAAATAATTCAATGAAAATTTTAATATAAATAGATTCTGATTCAAGGTTTCAACACCACAGGAAAATACTTGCAATGGTGTTTTATTAATCAGTTTATCAATCAATTGAGCAAATACTACATGCTATTTAGTTTTCTAGGTGTAGGACTTCATCAGTGAACAACAACAAAAAAAAATACATTTCTTGCCCTATTCTATTTCAGTAGTAGAGAGATAAAATAGCCCTTTATATGTGCAAATTCTATATCTTAGATTCAAACAACCACAAATTGAAGATGTTAAGAAAATGTTGCAATTCTACTGAACATGTACAGACTTTCCCCCTCATCATCATTCCATTAACAATAAGGTATAACAACTATTTATATCATATTTATATCATATTGAGTATTAAGCCATGTCTCCATACAAACGGGATGAGTTCCGTGCTGTGTAACCCTGCATTTATTTTAAATTTATTCAAAATTTTTAGATTTTGAATTTATTCAAAATTCATTTAAAATTTTGAATTATGGCATTGTGAGGAGTTAAGAGATGACTTATGAGTGGAGACTCTCATGCTAGGTGAAATAAGCCAGCTCCCCAAACCAAATGCCAAATGTTCTCTCTGATATGTGGATGTTGACACACAATGGGGTTGGGGAGGGAAAAATAGAAGTTCATTGGATTAGACAAAGGGGAATGATGGGAAGGGAGGAGGGATGGGAATAGGAAAAGACAGTAGAATGAATTGGACATAACTTTTCTATGCTCACATATGAGTACACAACCAGTGTATCTCCACAAGCATGGGATCCTAATAGGAATGGGTTGTACTCCATGTATGTATATAATATGTTAAAATATACCATGTGTAACTAAAAAGAACAAATAAAAATTATTTTTAAAAAAGAGATGACTCATGGAGTTCAAAATCCAGTAATGTGGATTTCAAGAGGAATTAATTAGAAAAATTGTATCATATGTGGCATTATGTCATTAACATGTTTGATAGTCCTGGGTTATCAGGAGTAGGAAAAATCTCCATGGCCCAAGCACAAATATGGAACCAGTTTCACTGAAGACAAAAGATTATACAATCTTATTATATAAAATAACATAGTTTTATTATTTTGATTCTTTAATGTTTAGTGGTTGTTTTACAGTCAATATTATATAGTAGAAAAAGGTAAATACACATATATTTGCCACTCTTCTTTCTTTCCTGGTGCCAGGCATTGACAGTTGACTGCTGCACCCTTCTCCTTTGATCATTCAGGTGTTATCGGAGTCTTTTCCGATGATTCTGATGATGATTAGCAGCATCTCCCCATCACCTAGAGTTCAGCACCAAAGCTATATTTAAAGCCATATTTATTATCTGACAAAATAAATGTAGACAAGGACTAAGTTTATCACTTTCGAGTAGTTGATAGGCACTGTGTCTATGAGATAAGGTGTTGAATTTCAACAGAAATCAATCAGTTCAATGATTTTCTGAATTAGAAATAGATGTGAAATCCTAGCTTAAAGCCTCTTTAACTGCCAATTGTTCAGTGTTAAATGTAGCAAAGCAGTTTTGTTTCTTTGGCTCCTTCTGCGCATAAAAAGAGAAGTAGATGAAATTTGAAGACTAGGGATGAAGGCAGAAGGTTTTTGTTTTTTTTTCTGGAGTCAATTGCAGCACTTCCAAAGAACTTCCAATAAAGAAGTCAGCTTTCAAGTCTTATGAATTCTCCAACTGGAGTACTTCAAGATTAAAAAAAAAATCTTGACCATATAATATTTAGTGAGGAAAGCAGGGTCTCTTCAGAATTCGATTTTGTTGTTATTTTTTAGTGTTCTACCTTGAGCTAGGACAACATACATTACATAATTAATATATTCAACATATTCATTCCTTCAGAATCATGGTAAGTATATTCAGCGACATAAATGACTAATTTATTCATCTTTCCTCAAAATAGGTTTCAGGTCATTAGACATCATACAGTTTTTTTAAAAATTAATTTTGAGAAAGTACTATTTAAAATAAAAGCTACAAAGCCCGAGGCAGGCACCCACTAATTAGAGACGGTAAGAATTAGCCCACCATTATCTGTCTTTACTTTTAAGTAGTAAAAATCTTCATTTCCAATCAAAACCATGCTTAAATTTTTAGATTAGTTTGATGCTCAAATTTGCAAATAAATTATCTCCCAAAGTTTGGTAGTTACAGAAGCTTTAAGCTATGATTTTACAATAACTCAAAGCATCTATTTGATAAAATAGATCTATTTGTTAAAAGTATCTATTTGATTGTGAACTTTATTGAATGCAAAAGATAAATTACACTGATCTGCTCTCTATCTTGGGGAGTCCACAGAAGTCTTGTAAAACACCTTCTCCCTAAGCATTTAAAAAAAAAATCTCTTGTCTCATACTCTGCATTTGTGTGGCTGGTCTGTTGACACAAAGTGACAGCTGGGGAGTTCAGCTTAAATAAAATCAATATCCTGAACTGTTGTGTTCCAAAATTTATCTTTGAAGTATAAGAAAATATTCCCTTCCAGTTCTGCCCAATTCTTGTTCTCAAAGACTTTTTTTACACATAAAATATTAGAACTGTGACCTGTGTGAGGAATTCTTAATTCCTGTTTCATTTTTCTAATTGGTAAGTGGAAACATCAAAGTGTCAATGTTTACTGGTTAATTATTTCCCTCTTACCTTTTCTTTAAAAAATAAAGCCAATGGTAGGTGTACATTCTAGGGGGCAACTGACTTAAATAGCCTTAGAAATAAGTCTGTAAGACTCAAGGTAAAAGAAGCCATACATAAGTTTGATACTCTAGTTGATAAAGGTGTTTCCTGTGGGGATATAGATTAACAATGCTGATACTGCTACAGATGTTCACTGCTGGAAGTGAACAATTAAATAGCTGAATGACAAATGCTAGGAAGTGAATTTCTCATTGTTGGAGTGGAAAGTCACATTATGTAAAAGGAGGATAGAATGATCCACGGTATAATGAGTAGGAGTTAGAGAAATCAGTGTGAATTCATGTTTATCTTAGTATAGATACACGTGATTAATTATAGAAATACTGATCTATGCATGTACCTGCACACATCAGTGTACACAAATAATTTCTTGCCCTGTCAACTGGAATGCAATGAAACCCCCAAAGTAAGAAGCACACCTATTTTTCAAATCTTGGTTTCTAATACAATTTTGGAATAATAGGACTCCTTGTAGTAATGGCTGATTCAAGAATTTAGGCAGAAAATAAACAATGTGACCCAAGAACACCTATAGCACCAGAAAATAATAAAGTACTAATGAAAGAGCTCCTGTTGATCAAAATGAGAATTTGAGCCACAAAGTTAAGTAATGATCCATAGTAAATATATAACAGTCCATCTTTACATAAAATAGAAATAGATGGGAGACAATAAGCAAATCTCACATGAAGAATTCAAAATGACAATATAGATCCTTTGCCTTGAAGGAGGTGGAGTGTTAGTCCATAGGCTTAATATGTGGGCCGTACCTGGTAGTTTTCTTATATTCTATTTCATTTTTTACAGGGTTAAAAATTGAACCCAGAGCCCTTGCTAGACATAGGCTTTACCAGTGAGCTCAGCCTTAGTGACTTC
The DNA here is from genome assembly GCF_047511675.1 of Marmota flaviventris. Classification (NCBI taxonomy): domain Eukaryota; kingdom Metazoa; phylum Chordata; class Mammalia; order Rodentia; family Sciuridae; genus Marmota; species Marmota flaviventris. The sequence goes on from NC_092512.1 coordinate 73,482,314, forward strand.
CTTTAGAAGCACAGTATAGAAAGGGGAAAAAACTACAATAACTGTGTAGGGAGTAGCCTGACAAACACTGCCTCAGCCACATGTTCAAGTTCAACATCGCCAGTGATGAATCATGCTGATGGTGTTTACACTGGAATGCAATGTGGGAAAATGGCATTTATCTCTGTGATCTTCCTCCTCAAAACATAACCCCTGTCTAGTCAAGGGAAAAACCTCAGACAAAGGCCATTTGAAGGGTAACCCACCAAATTCCTGACCAGTACTTCTTGAAACTGTGAAGGTCATTAAGAGCAAGGTGAGGGGAGTGCATTGCCCCCGTGTGCCGCGTCACTGTGTGGGAGAATGACAAGTCAGGACGGCTAAAGGCTATCTTGTTAGGAATTTCCAGCAATAGTGGGGTGCTCCGGAACCTGGAGGAAGGATTTCCATCACACGAGGATCGGCTATGGGGACTCAAACGCGAGAGGTTTGTCGCACGGAGGGTCACACTGCTTATTCAGCAAATCGCCCCGCGGCTAGAGTCTGCAGCGCGCGCTGGGAAACGAGGAGATAGTGACGCAGGGATACAGCGCTGCAGTTTCTGCCAGCCGTACAAGCACCGTACTCAGTGCTGAATTCTGGGTTCGAGACGGGGGAAGGAAGCGGTCCATTTCGGTTCTCCACACTGGTCAGACCACAGAGGAGGCCAGCGGCCACCATCTTGGAGAGCTGACGTCACCATCCCTGTTTTCGACTGACCGCAGCTCATTCAGCCATAGAACAGGTAATTTCAGGCTGCCATTCGCCTGCGGCTTGCAGACAGATTACTCAGGCTCAGTGCCTGAGTGCTTCTTGGAGCCTGCTCTTATCAGAGCATACACTGAGCACGGAGCAGCCGAGTTCCGGCTCCCGGAACTGCTCTGGCCCAGGGCTAAGGAGCCCGCAGAAACTGCTTCTCGGTCCCGGTCCTGCTGAGTACTGTGGAGGTAAATACCAACCGAGCCTTCGTGGGCAGTGGCAACAGGACTGAGATGGGGCCTGTGAGGGCCGGTTAGGACTCACCCGTTGCTTTGGTCACACGGCAAAGGGAAAGAAATGCTGCCATTCGCATAGGATACCAACATGGCAGAGATCTGATGTCATCAGAAAGCGGCAGAGGAGAGAACTTCATCAATACCAGCGGCGACAGAAACAGTTGGTCTCCTGGTAGGGAGGGTGAGTCACAGACACGCGAATCTCTCTCGCTTTGTCATCAAGCCAGAGGGGAGGAGCCGGGTCGCCGCACCCGGAACAGGCCCAGCGGCTCGCCGGCGTGGTGGTCGCGTGACCCCAATTGGAGAGGGGGCGGAGCGGAGCCGCCACCCGTGCCCGAAAGGTGGGCAGACTTGCGACCGACCAGCGGGACAGGCCCAGTGGCCTGCCAGTGCGACAGACACGTCACCCCACTTGGAGTAGGGGCAGAGCAGAGCTGCCGCCCGCGCCTGCAAGGTAGGCAGACCGCCGCCCGACCCTGCAAGGGAGACTTTTCAACTATACAAGAGCAATATAAATATATAGGGGAAAAAACATTTCAAAAACACAACAGTTTCACCAAGCAGAAAGAAACGCAAGCAGTATGAAAAGACAAGGAAAGAAAGGACCACAAGCAATGCAGGTCAACTCAACTTTAGAAGAGGTAACAGCTGCAGCAGATGGAATGTGAGATAAAGAATTCAGGATATACATGCTTCAGATGATCTGGAGTATCAAGGAAGACATTAGACAGCAAAATCAGACAATGAAAGATCACTTCGACAATGAATTACACAAACAAATCCAGGAAGCAAAGGATCAACTATACAGGGAGATAGAGGTTATAAAAAACAAACAATCAGAAATCCTAGAAATGCAGGAAGAAATAAACCAACTTAAAAACTCAATTGAGAATACTACCAGCAGAGTAGAACACTTAGAAGATAGAACATCAGACAATGAAGACAAAGTATTTCAACTTGAAAAGAACATAGACAGCTCAGCAAGACTGTTAATAAACCATGAGCAGAACATCCAAGAAATATGGGATAACATTAAGAGACCAAACTTAAGAGTCATTGGGATACAGGAAGGTATAGAACTCCAAACCAAAGGAATGAGCAATCTATTCAATGAAATAATACGAGAAAACTTCCCAGACTTGAAGAATGAGACAGAATCCCAAATCCTAGAAGCCTACAGGACGCCGAATGTGCAAAATCATAAGAGATCCACACCTAGACACATTATAATGAAGATGCCCAACATACAGAATAAGGAGAGAATTTTAAAAGCTACAAGAGAAAGGAAGCAGATTACATTTAGGGGTAAGCCAATCAGGATAACAGCTGATCTTTCAACACAGACTCTGAAAGCTAGAAGATCCTGGAATAACATATTTCAAACACTGAAAGAAAATGGGTTCCAACCAAGAATTGTGTATCCAGCGAAATTAAGCTTCAGGATGGAAGATGAAATTAAAACCTTCCATGATAAACAAAAGTTAAAAGAATTTGCAGCTAGAAAACCATCTCTTCAAAACATCCTCGGCAAAACATTACAGGAAGAGGAAATGGAAAATAAGAATGAAAACCAACAGTGGGAGGTAGGACAGTAAAGGGGGGGAAATAATCAAAGAGGAAAACAAACCATGTTTAGTAACAGAAATAAACAAATATGGCTGGAAGAACAACCCATATCTCAATAATAACCCTAAATGTTAATGGCTTAAACTCACCAATTAAGAGACACAGGCTAGTAGAATGGATCACAAAACAAGACCCAACAATATGCTGCCTACAGGAGACTCATTTGATAGGAAAAAACATACATAGGCTGAAGGTGAAAGGTTGGGAAAAATCATATCACTCATATGGACTTCGGAAACAAGCAGGAGTGTCCATACTCATATCAAATAAAATAGATTTCAAGCCAAAGTTAATCAAAAGGGATAAAGAGGGACACTACATACTGCTTAAGGGAACCATACACCAACAAGACATAACAATCATAAATATATATGCCCCAAACAATGGTGCAACTATGTTCATCAAACAAACTCTTCTCAAGTTCAAGAGTCTAATAGACCACCATACAATAATCATGGGAGACTTCAACACACCTCTCTCGCCACTGGACAGATCTTCCAAACAAAAGTTGAATAAGGAAACTATAGAACTCAATAACACAATTAATAACCTAGACTTAATTGACATATATAGAATATACCACCCAACATCAAGCAGTTACACTTTTTTCTCAGCAGCACATGGATCCTTCTCAAAAATAGATCATATATTATGTCACAGGGCAACTCTTAGACAATATAAAGGAGTAGAGTTAATACCATGCATCTTATCTGATCATAATGGAATGGAACTGAAAATCAACGATAAAAGAAGGAAGGAAAAAGCATACATCACTTGGAGAATGAACAATAGGTTACTGATTGATCAATGGGTTATAGAAGACATCAAAGAGGAAATTAAAAAATTCTTAGAGATAAATGAAAACACAGACACAACATATCGGAATCTATGGGACACATTGAAAGCAGTTCTAAGAGGAAAATTCATTGCTTGGAGTTCATTCCTTAAAAAAAGAAAAAACCAACAAATAAATGATCTCATACTTCATCTCAAAATCCTAGAAAAAGAAGAGCAAAACAACAGCAAAAGAAGTAGAAGGCAAGAAATAATTAAAATCAGAGCTGAAATTAATGAAATCGAAACAAAAGAAACAATTGAAAAAATTGACAAAACTAAAAGTTGGTTCTTTGAAAAAATAAACAAAATCGACAGACCCTTAGCCATGCTAGTGAAGAGAAGAAGAGAGAGAACTCAAATTACTAACATACGGGATGAAAAAGGCAATATCACAACAGACACTTCAGAAATACAGAAGATAATCAAAAATTATTTTGAATCCTTATACTCCAATAAATTAGAAGATAGTGAAGGCATAGATAAATTTCTTAAGTCATATGATCTGCCCAGATTGAGTCAGGAGGATATAGACAACCTAAACAGACCAATATCAATTGAGGAAATAGAAGAAACCATCAAAAGACTACCAACTAAGAAAAGCCCAGGACCGGATGGGTATATAGCAGAGTTTTACAAAACCTTTAAAGAGGAACTAATACCAATACTTTTCAAGCTACTTCAGGAAATAGAAAAAGAGGGAGAATTTCCAAATTCATTCTACGAGGCCAACATCACCCTGATACCTAAACCAGACAAAGACACTTCAAAGAAAGAAAACTACAGACCAATATCTCTAATGAACCTAGATGCAAAAATCCTCAATAAAATTCTGGCGAATCGGATACAAAAACATATCAAAAAAATTGTGCACCATGATCAAGTAGGATTCATCCCTGGGATGCAAGGCTGGTTCAATATACGGAAATCAATAAATGTTATTCACCACATCAATAGACTTAAAAATAAGAAACATATGACCATCTCGATAGATGCGGAAAAAGCATTCGACAAAGTACAGCATCCCTTTATGTTCAAAACTCTAGAAAAACTAGGGATAACAGGAACATACCTCAATATTGTAAAAGCAATCTATGCTAAGCCTCAGGCTAGCATCATTCTGAATGGAGAAAAATTGAAGGCATTCCCTCTAAAATCTGGAACAAGACAGGGATGCCCTCTCTCTCCATTTCTGTTCAACATAGTTCTCGAAACACTGGCCAGAGCAATTAGACAGACGAAAGAAATTAAAGGCATAAAAATAGGAAAAGAAGAACTTAAATTATCACCATTTGCAGGTGACATGATTCTATACCTAGCAGACCCAAAAGGGTCTACAAAGAAACTATTAGAGCTAATAAATGAATTCAGCAAAGTGGCAGGATATAAAATCAACACGCATAAATCAAAGGCATTCCTGTATATCAGCGACAAATCCTCTGAAATGGAAATGAGGACAACCACTCCATTCACAATATCTTCAAAAAAAATAAAATACTTGGGAATCAACCTAACAAAAGAGGTGAAAGACTTATACAATGAAAACTACAGAACCCTAAAGAGAGAAATAGAAGAAGATCTTAGAAGATGGAAAAATATACCCTGTTCATGGATAGGCAGAACTAACATCATCAAAATGGCGATATTACCAAAAGTTCTCTATAGGTTTAATGCAATGCCAATCAAAATCCCAACGGCATTTCTTGTAGAAATAGAGAAAGCAATCATGAAATTCATATGGAAAAATAAAAGACCCAGAATAGCAAAAACAATGCTAAGCAGGAAGTGTGAATCAGGCGGTATAGCGATACCAGACTTCAAACTATACTACAGAGCAATAGTAACAAAAACAGCATGGTACTGGTACCAAAACAGGTGGGTGGACCAATGGTACAGAATATAGGACACAGAAACCAATCCACAAAACTACAACTATCTTATATTTGATAAAGGGGCTAAAAGCATGCAATGGAGGAAGGATAGCATCTTCCACAAATGGTGCTGGGAAAACTGGAAATCCATATGCAACAAAATGAAACTGAATCACTTTCTCTCGCCATGCACAAAAGTGAATTCAAAATGGATCAAGGAGCTTGATATCAAATCAGAGACACGCCGTCTGATAGAAAAAAAAGTTGGCTACGATCTACATACGGTGGGGTCGGGCTCCAAATTCCTCAATAGGACACCCATAGCACAAAAGTTAATAACTAGAATCAACAAATGGGACTTACTCAAACTAAAAAGTTTTTTCTCAGCAAAAGAAACAATAAGAGAGGTAAATAGGGAGCCTACATCCTGGGAACAAATCTTTACTCCTCACACTTCAGATAGAGCCCTAATATCCAGAGTATACAAAGAACTCAAAAAATTAGACAATAAGAGAACAAACAACCCAATCAACAAATGGGCCAAGGACCTGAACAGACACTTCTCAGAGGAGGACATACAGTCAATCAACAAGTACATGAAAAAATGCTCACCTTCTCTAGCAGTCAGAGAAATGCAAATCAAAACCACCCTAAGATACCATCTCACTCCAGTAAGATTGGCAGCCATTATGAAGTCAAACAACAACAAGTGCTGGCGAGGATGTGGGGAAAAGGGTACACTTGTACATTGCTGGTGGGACTGCAAATTGGTGCAGCCAATTTGGAAAGCAGTATGCAGATTTCTTGGAAAGCTGGGAATGGAGCCACCATTTGACCCGGCTATTCCCCTTCTCGGTCTATTCCCTAAAGACCTAAAAAGAGCATGCTACAGGGACACTGCTACATCCATGTTCATAGCAGCACATTCACAATAGCAAGACTGTGGAACCAACCTAGATGCCCTTCAATAGACGAATGGATAAAAAAAAATGTGGCATTTATACACAATGGAGTATTACTCTGCATTAAAAAATGACAAAATCATAGAATTTGCAGGGAAATGGATGGCATTAGAGCAGATAATGCTAAGTGAAGCTAGCCAGTCCCTAAAAAACAAATGCCAAATGTCTTCTTTGATATAAGGAGAGTAACTAAGAACAGAGTAGGGACGAAGAGCATGAGAAGAAGATTAACATTAAACAGGGATGAGAGGTGGGAGGGAAAGGGAGAGAGAAGGGAAATTGCATGGAAATGGAAGGAGACCCTCAGGGTTATACAAAAGTACATACAAGAGGAAGTGAGGGGAAAGGGAAAAATAATACAAGGGGGAGAAATGAATGACAGTAGAGGGGGTAGAGAGAGAAGAGGGGAGGGGAGGGGGGATAGTAGAGGATAGGAAAGGCAGCAGAACACAACAGACACTAGTATGGCAATATGTAAATCAATGGATGTGTAACTGATGTGATTCTGCAATCTGTGTATGGGGTAAAAATGGGAGTTCATAACCCACTTGAATCAAAGTGTGAAATATGATATATCAAGAAATATGTAATGTTTTGAACAACCAACAATAAAAAATTAAAAAAAAAAAGTAAAGTTACTATGAATTTCAAAAGGCCAATGCATTGGAAGACCAGTAAATCCTACAGCCCCAACTACATTATCTGTATGCTTAGGAAATAGTGCTACAAATTAATAAAATGTTTACTGATTAATATTATTCAACTGAAGAAGAATTTAAATATAAAATTTTATTTGTTTGCCACAAAAATATTGTAAAATATGTAATTACATTTTATTTACATTCATGTTAGAATGATTAATCTTTGTAGCCCTTTAACCCAGTTATAACACCACATAACAAGTTAATGCAAGACTATGTTTAATATTGTTAATATCTACAATAAACATATATAATTTCATATATATATATATAAAAAAAAGAGCAAGGTGAGTTTGAAAAACTATCAGAACCAAGAGAAGACTAAGGAGACACAACAGATATGGTGTGGTGACCTGGATAGGATCCTGGAACTGAAAACAAATATTAGGTAAAAAATGGAGGAAATCTGAATTAAGGGTGGATTTTAGTTAATAATAATGTAGCAATATTGATTTATGAATTATAACGTATGTGCCATACTAGTAGGTTACTAACAGGGGAAACTGGGTGGGAGGTGGTGGGAACTCTGTAACATTGTTTTTGTAATATTTCTATGAATCGAAAAAATTTTACTATACTAAAATATGAATACAATTAAAACTTCCAAAACGAATTCAAATGTTTTATTAAACTTAGATGGATTTGTCTTCCTGTGTTTATATGCTTCATTAATGTAATTGGTAAAGTACAAGAAATTGAAAGAGAACAGAAACCTTAATTTCCTACTGAAAGCTTTATCAGACTGCCTTTTCTATGTCTTTTGCAAATAAGAACATTATAAACTGAAGCTTAGCTCTGAAAGGAGCATTGTATATGAAAAAAGAAAAACAAAACATTTTAGTAAGTGTTCCCATTCAACTTCTGTAAAATATATTTCCCTGAATATAAATATAAATCTTTATTTACTACCATCCCAAATGAATACTTTTTATATATTTGATAAATAAATGCATATTATGACTGGATTATCTGGCAAAGTTCATGCTTACGAGTGTTAGAAAGAAAATGCTCAGAATATTTAATCATGGCTTGTAAAACTACAAACACAAAGACATATCTGAAATTAAATGGAAAGAGAACAGAAATCGTGCATATGTAAGGATTGTCAGAAGGTTCATTGGCCTTTGCTAGATCGTGTAACATACACATTTCTTTAAATGCACTATTGATTGTTTTATTATCGAATCTATGAACCAGGATTCAATATTCTTTCTGTTTTTTCTACACTTATTTTTTTGGAACATTCTGAAAGATTATGTTGCTTATGTCCAGAAATATAAAGGGTTGCAATTTAAGGTATACTATGCTCTTTGCCAAATAGATTTTGACAGTGGTACTCCATCAATATTTTACTAAGAATGAGAAATGAACATCAGACCATTTTATTTATTCTCTCTAGAGCCTACTAACCTATTGCTTCGCTCCAAGGGAAGTCTCAGTTCTTCTAAAGAATATGGTCTTTTGAAACCTTTCAGGAAAACTTCAGTGCCATCTGTCTACTTTTTATTTATGCTTTAATAAAAGCTTGCTAGTCAATTTAAAGCTTGTAATACTTTAATACTTATCTAGGGCAAAGCTTAGTAAATAATGGCCCCTTTCACTACATTCTATTTTGATCTCAGCTGAATGGATAATATGTTTGACATCAGGCCATCCATGAGTGAAGGTCATATTCAAGGAGTAGCCTATCTCTTGATGGAACTTCCATCAAGCCACGACTACATCTTCTGTCACCTCTACAACTTGGACCTGTGCTGGACCTGGGATTCTACCTAGCATGGAAACTCCAGACCTACCCATCCACAGCAACATTGCTATTTGATTAATCCATCTACTTCTTTGGAACTAAGTTTTCTCACTTAAAAAAATAAGAGGGTGCCTCCCCACTTCAAGTCTATCAGATTTTTAAAAAAATATTTCTTAGATTCTAATGTCCTCATAGTACAAATCCTGGCGAAGGAATCATAAGCTATTCTTCCCTGTGATGCATTTGGGAAGGAATTTAATTATAACTGAAACAAGTGTGCAATGGGTAGGTACAACTGACAGATAAGTGTGAATCTCATTACTGTTAAATCCTTATGTAAAACCCAAGATAAAAAAATGGCAAATTTACTTTTTCTTAGATTATCAAAAATACTGATACAAAAAATTAACCCCAAACCTTGGGTGCCTAATAATAACCTTGTAAGAGAAGAGTGAAGAATGAACACTTATTACTAGTGATTTCTAGTAATAAAGTCTCAAAAATTTTCAAATGTTACCTACTATTGCAATAACACAGCAATAGCTTTCTAGGTGGAGTTGGTAATGGTTATAAAGAATTTTAGATTCTGTATCTCTGCATCCTTTAAAGGATACCAAATAGATCTATGGAGATAAATCCTATCAATTTTATTTTATTTTTCTCTTAAAGACATATCTTAGCTATCATAGATCTATATCTGAGTATTACTTATTATCAAGAGTGAAATTGTACAAATTCAGACGTTATAGACAACAATATAGCTGATGGTAGCACTTTGAAGTGTCTCCTTGCTCTGCCTGTTTCACATTCACCCTTTCCTTGATTTCCTTTACCTTTTAGCCCATAGGTAGTATGCCTACCCATTAATTTAGTCCTGTCTGTTTTGAATCCTTCTAGATGGAATCTTGAAACCCATGTCTTCTATGTGCTGCTGTATTAGGTACACATCTGGAATCAGCATATAGCTTGACTACATTCCCTTTCTTTAGACATGCCAATCCACTCTTTGAATCCATAGCATTAGTTCTGTACAATCAACTCTCAGTGAGTATTTGGGGACATGCTTACTATGCATGCTATTAGAAACAGTGCTTTTATAAAGTTCATTATGCATATTCTCTTGTTGCACCTGTGTAAGGTTTTCTCTAGAATACATACATACAATTCTCTTCGGAAGAGAATTGTTGGGTAGAGTGTATATAGATATTTTCACTTTACTAACTAATATTTTCCTAAGTGTGTGGTTTTGAACTTCTATTATCAGTGTGTGAGTTTCCCTATTTTCTCCTGGCAGACAAGTACTGTTGCCTATGTAATGTTTGCCAATCTGGTTGGTATGTTATGTATATCCCACTGAAGCTGTATTAATTTCCTGTTGCTGCTGTAACAAATTACCATAAACTTAGGTGGCTTAATGCAACACGAATGGGTCATCTTAAAGTTGTGGGGAAGTCCATAATTAGTCTAACTGCGCTAAGTCAGGTGCCGGCAGAAGGAGGCTCTGAGGGGAGAATCTGACCTTCACCTTCTTCAGCTTCTAGTTGCCACCCAGATGTCTAGGCTTGTGACCCTTACATCGTATCACTCTGACCTCTGTTCCATATCTTAAATAGAACAAATCCTCTCAGATTAAATAAGGAAAATACAGAAACATTTCAAGGAAAACAAATGCATTCTCTGTCAAACATGCTAATATGAATAGTATATTTAGATTACTGTTCAATGTTTCTAAAAACTGGAATCCATTCATTCCTCATGCTATTATAGTTTAGTTGAACCACTTTGGAAAGCAGTATGGAGATTCTTCAAAAGACTAAGAATGGAACCACCATATGAGTCAGCTATCCCATTCCTTTATGGTATTTATCCAAAAGAACTGAAATCAGCATATGATAATGATACCTGTGTATACAATATTTATAGAAGTACAATTCACAATATCCAAGTTAGAGAACCAGCTTAGGTGCCCATGGATAGATGAACAGACAGAAAAGATGTGGTATATACACACACAATGGAGTGTTACCCAGTAATAAAGAAGAATGAAATTTTGTCATTTGCTGGTAAAGGGATGTAACTGAAGAACATCTCCTACGGCAAATAAATCAGACTTAGAAAGTCAAGGTTTGAATGTTTTCTCTCATGTGTGGAAAGAGAGGAGAGAGAGAAAGAGGAATAAAACAGTGGGGAACTCATGAAACTAGAAGGGAGGCTAGTAGAAGAAAGGACGTAGATTCAAGAGGGAGGACGGAGGGCAAGACAATATGGGGAAGAATGGAGGAATGAGATGTACCAAATTATATTATGTCCATGGATCAATATACCACAATGAATTCTGTATGTGTGTGTGTGTGTGTGTATATATATATATATATATATATATATATATATATATATATATAATTATAACATGCTAATTAAAATAATTATAATAGTAGGAGGGAGATCAGTAGAGAACAGTAAGCACATCAGAGGAAGGGAGGGGCAGAGAGCAGGGGAAGGTTCTAGGCAATGAGATTGACCAAATTATGTTATGGGCATGTATGAATATAGCATACACATATTATGTCTACTATTATGCATAATTATAATGAATCCCACCATCATGTATAATTATAATACACCAATAAAAAAAGAAATGAAAGTAATTCTTATGTTCTCTTAAAGTTTTAAATTAAAACTTTTTTCTTTTTTTAATGTGGGGAAAACAGATTGTGCTCTTGCAGTACAAAATTATTAAGAGCAGGTAACCTGAGAATTATTCTGGCTAATGCAGATGCAAGCATTTTCCCATTTTGTCTTCTAATTGTGCTCAAGTTCAAATTTGAAATACAAGTCTTTGAAGAGCAGGTCAGCATCACTGAGATATGAGCACAGCTTTGATTATAGTTATTTCTGTGAAAGATAAAGATGATTTGTCTTATGCTGATTACAGGTCTACCTTCCTCTTAGGGCAAACTTTTAAGTAATTTCCAATTTAAGCAGTTGTATTAATTGAAATCATTTTTACATTTCTTCTTCCTGATAAAAATGTACTGAAGAAAAAAAAACTTTTTTTTTTTTTAAAAAAAAGATGTATACTACCATGGAAAGAGAATAAATGTTGCAGAATTAGGCCCTTGGTTAAAGTCTGCTTTTGCTGCTTACTGAGCAACTATAGATAAATTATTTATTCTGTGGGAATCAGTTTCCCTATCTATAAAATGGGGCTAATGAAAACCACTTCACTGAATTCTGAGAGTTAAAAAAAAATGTTCACAAAGCTTACAGTACAAAGTTGGACTAACAGTGTATTCTTAGTAACCAGGTTTTATTTTTATCAGCTTGTTTACTCTTATTATTAGTATTTTTTTACTACTGCTACTGTGTTTTGAATATCAGTTTCCAAAAAAGCATATATATATGCAATGAATAATTTCCTTATTGAACAAGATTTTTATGTAATTGGATCTTTCTCAATAAGTGATTTCTATTTACACATGTAGACAAAGGAAGTTGCTTGCATACATAGCCCCCTGAGGGTGGAATCCATGTCCAGGTTTGTGCTGACCTCAACACAAGGCAGACTTTTATTTCTCTAATAGTTGGCTCAGGCTACCACATAGCAACATAGTTGGGTGCTTAAACATCAGATATTGTTTTCTCCCGATTGTGGAGAATCCCCTTGACTGGGAGCTTTGAGGAATCAGCAGGGTCTTTTTTCTGGGTGTGCCTATGTCCAATCTCCTCTTCTTAAAAGGTATATTGGATTAAGATTCATTCTAATTATATAATTTTATATTAATTATGTCTTTAAAGACTCAACACACAGTCACATTCTGAGGTAATGGGTAATGGTTACGTTAGTATCTGAATTTTGAGAGAGCAAAATTCAGTCCTTAAGAACTTGCAAAGACTGAAGGGACATGAGCATTGTGAAGTCTCATGATTGGTGGCCCAAAGAGGTCTGAGTCACCAAAAAAGGTAAGTTTTGTTCCAGGTAAAATTCTATTGATTGCTGGGGATGAGGGATTGGAGGGGGTTTAAGGGGATTAGAGGAAACATTTGCCAGACCAGGTATGGCTGTAGATACTAATCAAGAAGTGCTTGCTGGGCTGTCTGGGGCAGTCTTGTTCAAGTGACTTCTCTATTTAAATAGTAGAATATTGTAATTCAGTTTCATGTTATTTTCTGTTGTCAGTTTATGCTTCATAACAGCCACCCTCCTTAGCATGTTAAAATAATAACCCTTTTCCCTGTGACTTGACTGGTTTGGGCTGACATGGCTGATTTGCGTTGGGCTTTGCCATGCCAGCCCAAACCAGTCAAGTTGGAGGCTGTTTGATCTAAGACATTTTCATTCATTCACAGGGTTGGCAGGCTGACAGTTGTATACTTTGTTTTTTTTTTTCCCTCTGGGTTTGATTCTCTAGCAGGGGAAATTATTTACATGGTAGATACATTTCAACAGCAACAAGGGAGACAATGTCAATGTATAGGAGCTTCTCAAATCTCAACTGGGATACATTTATAAAATTTCATTGGCCAAAGCAAAGTCATGAAAAAAATTTAAAAATTGATAATTATTTGGAAATTTTTTTTTGTTGTTACTGGGGATGATTGAACCCATATCTTTCCTCATGCTAGGCCAGTGAGCTACCACTTAGCTATAACCCAGCCCTCAATAATTATCTTAAAGAAAATGTGGCTTACCAAAATTGATTTTGTAAAGACAGAAGTCTAAACAGCCTATTGATAACAGAACAAACAGAATTTAAAGAGCTTTTTTACTCTGAAGGATTCCATATGACTTGAGAGAGTAATCTATTAGTATTTGTGTCAATATCTTAAGATATCAGCTAATACAATTCAATATACATTAAGAAACTGACCAAGTAAAGTTGATTACAGGAATGCAAAGGTGGATCAATCCATTTGTACAACCAGTAATGTTATTACAGTTCTTTTCATTGTAATTGTTGATGAAAAATTGGAGGATTTTTGTTAAAGTCAGGAAAATGACGAGTCTTTTATTTAGTATTATGTTAAAGAAATATATTATATATATATGAAGAAATGTTTTATATATAAATATAATTATATTAAGGGAATTACTCAATGAAATTAGGGAAGTCATAGGCATATGATTTAAAAATGTACAAATGTTTCTACTTGCAGATAATATGATTATATATTTGATAAACCTCAAAGAAAAAAAGAAATAGTTACTTTAAATAATAAGATAATTTTGCAAGAAAATTATGTAAAGTAGCATGTTACAAAAAGCTTACTCTATTCATGTCAAACAAAAACCAGTTTGAAAATACAAATGAAATAGAAGACTCTGTTTAAGATAGAAAAAGAGAAAAGAAAAATATCATATTAACTTAATAAGTAATTTCAAAATTCTCTATCAGGAAAATTATAAAACACTCTTGAAAGATTAAAAAATTGAATAAGTGGAAAGACATACTATGTTTATGAGTAGAAATGTTCAACATCATGAATATACCAGTTATTCTAAAAATGACTTATGTATATAATATAACTTGTATAAAAATATCATTAGGCTTTATCCTCCCTCATTTATAAGAAAATAAACAAGAATAACTGGAAAATTCTGTAGAGGAACAATACATTGAGGTGTTGCCTACTAAATATTGAGATAGTATAAATTAGCCTTCGTAATTGAAGTTTGGTACTGGTTCATAGAAATGGAACAATGAAACAAAAATAGAAAAATCTATTTAACAGATTTGTGTAAGGAATGACATTTAATCACACAACAAAGGCAGCGTCTCAGATAAATGAGTAATAGGTGCAATTTTAATCTGTGCCATTGGAATTACTGAAAAGCCATACTATAGAAAAAAGATCTATTCATGACATTGAACTCCAGAAAAATTACAAATAGATCAGAGATTTCATGTAAAAAATACAATGTCATTCAAAAAAACAAATACAGAGAAATTTCTCTGTAACTGAGTAGTAAGGAAAACTTTCCTAAGCATAACTCAAACTTCAGAAGTGATAAGAGAAAAACATTGATGACTTGATCACATTTTTAAAAATTAATATTTTGTGACAATTGATCCCTTTCCAAAACAAGACAAAACCACAGCAATAGAAAGATAAGGAATGTAAAGAGAAATGTAATATGCTTGGAAAAGTATTTGTAACATATTAAGAAAATATGAATATCCTTAATAGCCAAATACTTCTAGAAAGAGAGAAAAAGACAACAACAATAATGATAGCGACACAATGGGCTTAAAGTATAATTGCTGGCTTCAGGGAAAGCAAGATGCAAATGCCTCTGTATGCAAAACGTTATTTATAATAGGGAATGCAACTTTAAACTGCAATGGGCTGTGCTTTCTGATCATCTGTGAGCTGCTTCCCTCTGCCACACTATTCTTCCATGATGTTCTGCCTCACCTGGGGCCCTGAGGAATGCAGCTGGCTCTCTTTGGACTGAGACCTCTGAGCCCAAACTAAAGCTGCAGAGTGAAGCAATCACAAAGAACGAGAAGCGGCCTACACCAGTCCAGTCTACCTAAGCAACACCCTCGCTCTTCCCCTAAGCAGAGGCCCTTCTTCTGGTTCCTCTCTATAGTCTTACCTGGTGCAAGTCCTAGCACATGGGAAAAATCTCAGCAGTGATGTCTTGGGACATTATTACCCTATTTCATATCATTTAGCAGGATTTTGATCATCGCTTATTAGGTAAATAATGTTGATGCTATTCCCAAACCTAGGCTTCTTTTTACTGCCTTTAGCATAAACATTGACACATCATGGTGTAGAGGTGTCTGCTGACAAGTTTGGGTGACTGTGGCCTTCTTGACTCTGCTGATGCTGTGCTCCTGCCTAGTTAGGTAGGGGGAACTAAGAACTGTTTAGGGTCTGGGTACAATGAACAGCCGGACTTGGCAGAGTCCCCTCTTTTCTAGGCCTAAACTGGTCTCCTTGCTTTTTGGTCAACCTAAGTAATTGCTTTGTCCTATAGCCAGTTCTTCATGCTTCTTGGTACCTCTTGGGCTATTTGCTGTTAGAGGGATGCTTCTTATTTACATGTTACAGAACAAACACTGATCTTGCAATCTTGCATAGCCTTTCTTGCACTTTAAAGTTAGATTAGTTTAACTCAAATTTGGTTGAAACTTCCTAAAGGGAGAAAATTAAGTCTATTGATTTGATATTGATCTCTCTCTCTTTCTCTCTCTCTCTGTCTTTTGTCATTCTGGGGATTGAGCCAAGGGCCTTGTACATTCCAGGCAAATGCTCTACCATTGAACTATAACCCCTGCCCTGGGATGTTAAAATTTTTTGGAGTAAAGAAGATGGTAAATGCAATTAATTTATACACTTGAAATTCTTGCGGAATTAGTGTCAATTATTTCAGTTTTTTTGTCCAGACCAGGGCTTAACTTTTTGAAGGGGAGGAGGTGGAAGTATTCCAAATAAGAAAAGCATTTTCCACCAAAATGAGCCTCATATCTTTATGCAGCACTTATCTTAGAAACTGCATTTTTCTTTTCTTGTTTTTTGAACTCAGGGGCACTTGACCACTGAGCCACATCCCTAGCTCTATTTTGTATTTTATTTAGAGACAGAAACCACATTTTTATTTCTTCTCACTGTGTACATTTGTTTTGAACACTGTCTCAGATACTTGCTATTTCTGTTTTGGCTAGAATTTTAGAAGGAGCTGACCTTCCCATAGAGAAGTCCTGAAGTCTAAAATTGTCAGAACAGCTAATTTATTTGTCTCTTCTGTTATTATCTTTTGTTTGGATAATAAAAATCTTCACTATTATCTCAAAAAATACTGCAATGGAACAGATTTTCTCATTTATCAGATTTCAGAATTATTGAAGATTAAAATAATCTCCTGGTAAATTGTGTGGAAACAGGAAATATCATACTTAACCAGTAGGCTTGCGAAATTTTACAACGCCTATGGAAGAAAATTTGGCAATATATATCAAAATTATATAAGTATTTACCTTTTGACGTAACGGAGATCTTATTGACTCATCTGTGGCATAATCAGATGAGAGAGCATTGTTTATCTTTTAAATAGAATGAGGAATATCTCTGCATACTGATTTAAATCAACTTTCGAAATATATTTTTTAATGAAAAAACAAGATGAAGGAATGTGTGTACAAAGCATCCAAAGGGATCTAAGATTTCTCTTTAGAGAAATAAATATATATATTTACACATTTATATTAAGATGTAGTAATAAGTTCAATATTGAAAGTTTAAGGTTATGTAAAGTGAGAAGGAGGAAATAGAGTGGAGGAGTTAGGGATAGAAGCTAGATTTTCTTGGATGTGCCCTTTTTATAGATTTGTTTCTAAAACATTGCAAATCTTTTGCATAATTAAAAAGAAAATTAAATTGTAAAATTCAACTTTTAAAAGTCAAAAGTAAGATGAATCAAATGAACTTAGCTACATGTCTATTTGACAGCATAACCATGTGAAATGTCTTTTAACAACACAGTAATTGGAATATACATGCCTCGTGGGATACACCTTAAGTTCAGATAGAATGATGCCCTTGGAAAATCATGAATTTTTTATAGTAGGGTTGGTTTGTTATTCTGAGACTGTGTGTGGATAGGGTGTGATGGAGCAAATGAGTTAATTAGCCTTTGACCTTAAGAATTGGTATTTTCACAGTGTAAGGAGATGTTCAACCAACCAGAGGTGGAAAATATTAAAATAAAATCGTGTCTGTACTACTCATGTACACACATTTTTCTGTCATTACCCACTGAAAAATAAAGTACACAGTGTTTATAGTGTAACAGGTATTTAAAATAATCTAGATTTAAAGAATACAGGGGGATGTGCTTAGGTTATATGAAAATATGATGCCATTAGATCAAGGAGCTGGCAGATTCAGTATCTGGTGAGAACTTGCACTCCACTTAAGAGATGGAGACTTCTGCCTGTCCTGCCATGGCAAAAGAGGCACATGGGCTCTCCTACACCTCTTTTATAAGGGTGGAGCCTAATCATGTTCATTAGGGTGGAGCCCCATGATTTAATCATTTCCTAAAGGTCCCACTTCCTTATTGGCTGTTAGGTTGCAAAATAAGAATTTGGAGGAAAACCAACACTCAAACTATAACAGAAACTAGGCTTCTTAGAGAATGGAAGAGCTCAGGTCTGGGGTAGGAACAGACCTATACTCCTTAGAAAAAGGATTTAAAATCACACACACACACACACACACACACACACACATACACACAGATCACACAATTCTTTAGCCCAGGGAAACATGAGGCATGAGACCACAGTCACCTGAGTCATTCCAACCTGACACAGCCTAGACTCCCTGATGCCACAAAGATGATAAATAGCCTCAGCAAAAGCCCTTTCCTTCTTACCACAGTTCTTACCTGGAATGTATAGCATAACCAACAGGCCTGCAGTGAGCATCCTGTGCTGTTATTGTCAACCAGTGCAATTGAAAGAAGCAGTTTGCTTAAAAATCTTTCAGTTTGTTTGTATCTGAATAATCCCATACCCTTCGAATGCTATTTGGGGGAGCACTTACTCTTAGTGACTAGAATTTGTGTCCCCTAGGATAGCATTCTCATTTGGGTTCTAGTAAACTCTGTTATTGTGCTCAATGTGCATCAAACTTGCATTTTAGGTTGACAGCTTGATCACTTTGTTGTTCCCCAAATGAGGAGGCCATCAAGATGACTAGTGTCATGACACACAGATTGAGGGTCAGCTTGAAAAGGCTGCCTTGGAGCAAAGAAAGGACAGTTTGAGAATCAATAAGCACATTGATTTCTGTGTTGAAAGTATCAACTATAAATAAAATAGTTTTTCTTCCAAATTGCACCTGAATGTGACTAAGCGTAGTCTAACTACTGTGCAAATTGTCAATTTATGATTAATAAAGGGTCAGAGGAACTGTTCATTGACACTTGATGACCCGATCGCTACAATTCAGAACTTTCCAGGATGGACAGATGGCTCTGTTTCTTCAGTAACAAAAATTGCAAGGAGAATGAAAGAGAGAGAGGTGGAACCCTTAGAGCCGAAGAGACTGGACCTGTCAATCAATTGTAATCAGCCAGCCTGTAGCCTTTGTTTGAATGTCAGTGCAAACAAACTAATGAACATAAGGAAAACTGGGCAAATTAGAATAGTGAATGGATTTGCGATAATATCGAGGAACTCCTTTGTCCATTTTTTGCCTATGATTAATGAAAGAATTCTAATCATTTAGAAGCACATATAAAAATGAATTATTATTCAAATAATATAGTGTGTGGGATTACTTTAAAATAATTCAAAATGAGTTGAAATGGATGTAAGTTAAGATTGATCATGAGTTGATAGTGTTGAAGGGGGTGATGGTGGTACAGTGGGGCTCACTCTGCCAACATTTATATGTTTGCAAATTTTCACAATATAAAGGAAAAAATCTTTATAAAAATAATTGAAAGGAAAAATGATGTCTGTTACAAATACATTTTGCTTCTCAAGACATCGGGTTATAACCTTTTCCTCTAATCCTTGTCTCATACAATCTGGAAAAGTTCATGACTAATTACCTTGATTAATTTTTAGATAGAAGAGATTTTCTGCCCAATTGCTTTAATGGTCTTTATATCCCCTTAAACAGAATTCCACTGAAACTGAATTTACACAGAATACTAAATATTATTTAGTAACAATTCTAGGCACTCATAATAGGTTTTTAAACCTAATTTCTTCATTTTTTTGTATATGAGCATATCTTTCTAATACCTTATAATTTTAAAATTATTTAAAGAAAACAGAAACTTTAAAACCCATCCTGTAATATTTCTTTGAATTTACTAAAAAAAACATAAAAAATAGAAATAGCAAAACTCTACCATTCTTATGTATATCAATCATAATTGTCTAGGTTATATTTTATCAATCAGCCTAAAAATTCAGAAGCTTAAAGAAGGTTTATTTTTTGCCCATGCTCTGTCAGTGGTTCCTTTGGGTCAGCTGGAGGCTGTGCTCATCTGGTCTCTCAAGAGCCCAGTTTAATGGAAGCTTCACCTTGACATGTGCTTCTATAACCAAATAAAAGGCGCAAAGAAGATGTAATGTCCTATAATAAGAAATCATCAGTATATGGCTCAGACTTCCTAAAACGCTTGGAATTTCTTTAATGGCGGGAGTTTCTTTTATTGTTGGGCCATAGCAGAGCCCTTTCAATCATGTGACAAAGAGATGAAATATTAATTATATGAATTGGGGTGGGGCCCTTAGATACCCTCAAGCTGAAGTTAGTCACCAGAAGGACCATGTGATTGGAGGGTTGGCACTTTCACCCCCACCATGAACCTCTAGGAAGAGGAGGGGGTGGCAGGGTTGGAGGTCCCTGATGTTTCCCTAACTCTGACCCCACCCCTCACTGGGTCTCAGGGAAAACTTAGGTTGATATATCTGATTAGTTCATGCTTCTCCTTGTTCCTCTTCCAACCATGTCTTGGGACCAGAAAGGGGCAGGCATTTCTTTCATTTCCCCTAAATCTTATCTACATTTTATTTTAAAGTACCAGGACTTCTACATTTTTATAAGTCTTAGGCAGAAAGAAATTCTTCTCTGAGCAATAGATAATGGTTTCCCAGTTTGGTAGTTAGTAGTCATGCTAGAGAAGACAAAGGGATTGGAAATTCCATTCCCTCAACAGTGCTGGCTCTTGAACCCCTGGTCCTTTGGTAAAATCTTGTAAATGTCAGTTGATGAAGATTGCCTTGTTCATTTTCCTTATGTCCTTCTTCGATAACTACTAATCTCTTCTAAACATATGAATGTTTTGGCTGGCCAATGTAAAAGGTCATGAAGAGAGAGACACAAAAAAAGTAAAACTGATAAATATTTCCTAAATATTATTCCAAATACATTTATTTTCCCTACGTTTCTCTAAAATATAAATTTGTTTCAGAAAGTAAATATAGGTATATGTTTACTTATACATAGTATAAACTCTGAGAAAGTACTATATTTTTAATATTCATTTAATCCTAACACACAACCTGTTCTGTGTGTGTGTGTGTGTGTATGTGTGTGTGTGTACATTTAAGACATGTTACTCAACCAAGGTATAGTAATCAGCATTTATGACAAAATCAACCTGCACAAATTTGCAATCTTTATTCATTATTCAAAAGTAAAAGGTATTCATTTTCCCAAACACAGATCTAAGCAGTAAGAAAGAATGAACAAACATGACTTGATTATGTCGGTGCCTAATCATGGGATAAGTATAGGTTTTCTCAGAAGAGAGAATTTGAAAATGATTCAAGTAAAATGTTAGGCGACAAGCAGGAAATGAATCAGGCAAAGCAAGAGATGTTAATTGATGCAGTTGAAGCTTAGCACTACAGCCAAGGCAAATGTTAGAGCGAGATCCTGAGCACAAGCCAGAAGTTCAACTCCAAAACCAGAGAAGAAAACTTAATTCATATCAAAACAAAGAGGCTTGGCTCTCCCACATACCTTCCTGAAACACTCGTGCATGATCTCTCATTGTAATACCATTTTTCTAAAGTTCTTTGTAAGCTCTATGAATTGAAAAGGATAACCTCCCTATCATATGGGGAATTCCACATCAATCTCTACTCAATATGCTTTGAACATACCATAGTTTCATTATTTTTCACTTATATTTCTTTTTAGAAAATTTTCTTAATTACTCTGAATTAGATCCTTACCTTACAGTGAATCTAATTTTAGTTTAGTTTGCTCACTTACAATGAATCTAATTTTGGATTTTGTTGAGTTAAAATTTTATGTGCTTAATTTGCATAAATCGTGGAAGTGTTCATTGCATTGTTGAAATATGATTCTAAAGGTAGAACTATTTTCATAAAAATACAGGCTTTATAAACAACCCGATGGTAAATGAGGTTTTAACTTCAGTGTAAACCTAAACTTATAAATAGGTTGTGTCCCAAGCAGTTGACAGTAATTTTTAGCTTAAAAAAAGTATAGTGGTACAGAAAGAAAGTTATAGATGGTGGGCAGGTTCCTAGACAGGAAACTAGAAATTCATTTATAGAATGCAAGACCTGAAAGCCATTTAAAGCTCATCCAGTCTTCTCTCCTTACTTATTAAAGAAAAAGAATGAGGATTATACAATATAATGAGTTGACCGAGGTCACACAGCAAGTGGGGTATCCAGCTGGGGCTGGGGTCCAGGGTCCTCATCCCTGACATATGAGGTTTTTCTTTTGCTGTGGTCATGGTTTTTCAGTATAGTCTTAACTCAAGCAATAGTTAAAATTATCGTGTAAAAACTGATCCAAAGGGAGTTATTAATTTATTTATTTTATCATGAGTCTAAATTTCTTAGGAAAATCTAGATTACAGTGAGATTACAGATTAGCTCTCAAATTCCGGTAGCTTAACACAATAAAAGTCTGTTTCTTCCTCTTGTGTTATGTCCAGTGAAGCTCAGCAGGGGATCCTGCTCTCCTTAGTCATCAGAAATCCAGGAGGTACAGGGTCCAGGGTCCTCTCAGGAATTTGTGGCTTTTTTGGCTATAGTGGCAGTAGTCTTTTATAGTTTTTTTTTTTAATAGTAGAAGATACTTAGCATAGAAATAATAATAAACACATTTTAAAATTTTTTCTTGAAGGCTGGTTAGTGGTAGGATAAAAGCAGATTATCTAGAAGATGTGAGGCTCATATATTCTGACTATGAAGGAGCTTCTGCAGAAGATATCTAGCACTTCACTGGAAAATTTGACAACCTAGCCCGGCCCTCTTCCTGGATAGGGGCACCATGCTACATTTATCAGACTTCATTAGGATGTGATTTTAGTTGTAAGAAGGGGGACATCCTGGGGACTTGTTTACATAACAATATGTCTTTTAATTTTATAGCCCTATTAGGTAGATAAAATAGCTGTTATCATCTCAAATGTATAGATGGTAGGGAGCATACAAAGGATTTTGAGCTGAATTGAAGAGTGTCAGAGTGAGATTGTGGGCAAGACAAAGTGCTGGCTATCAGTTTGTCCATAGACACAAGTCTAGAGATGGACAGAGTTAGGTCTGGAATCAAGTTTACTCAATTTCTATTTAAGAGTTCAGCAATTCTGAACTCCATAATACATTGTTTCAGGTAGAGGGCGGATGTCCTGTGTGAGGAATGATCCTAACATTGAGTCTTTCACTGATTAGGGTAGGTAAAACTCAACATTTCTCAGTCTTACATCTGGGCTTTAGTCTGGCTGAGCTGAGCCCAAGACCCTCACTCAACAGCACCTTCCTCCTCTGAGACTTCATCTCTTCTTCCCCTAGTCCAACAGGTTCTTAAATCTATTGAGACATGCAAGGAATTCCCATAATTGGTGAAAGAGGGAAAGGTTTTATTTGAGACTGGTAGAATATGGAGGAAATATTATGACAACTGATCCTGATCAAATTCCATGAATTGGGTTTGGGATACTATGATTGTGGTTTAAGAATTTTTTTCTTCCTTCCTTCCTTCCTTCCTTCCTTCCTTCCTTCCTTCCTTCCTTCCTTCCTTTCTTTCTTTCTTTCTTTCTTTCTGTGGTACTGGGGAGATCCAATTCAGGGCCTTACACAGAGTAGATAAGAGATTTACCAGTGAGTGATACCCCTAGCCTGATTATGGTTTTTTGAAACTAATTTTCATGAGAAACATGGCATTTACTTTTGGCAGGAAGTAAAGGCTAGGAGTTAACAGAACTATTTCGGAGAGACTTTGCAGGACTCAAAAGCAATGACATAGTGGGAGAAGGTGACATCCCCTACGTTTACACAGGATCCTGCACATTTCAGAATGTTAAGGTCTGGACATTTTAGGGTCATTCACATGTGGCTCTTTTGGCATGGACAAAGTCAATTTCATGATGTTTTTTAAAGGTAGTAGGCTTTTCCAAATAACTTTGTTCATCAGGATGGAGACAGTGGGGTAACAGGAAGAAGAAACAACAGGGAGATGCCACTGTTGCACTACTTTGTGGGCCCATGGAACCTGTTTGCAGAGCCTATTTGAACTCTAAAAGAAATAAATGTAGACTCTTTCAGTGTCGGGGAGGGTGGTCATGGCACCTTGTCATTACATATGTGGGATCAATGGAGCCAGTAGATAAGAGAACTGCATGCTCCTGCCAAGCATGGTGGCACACATCTGTAATCTCAGTGGCTTGGGAGGCTGAGGCAGGAGGATCACGAGTTCAAAGCCAGCCTTAGCAAAAGTGAGGTGCTAAGCAGTTCAGTGAGACCCTGTCTCTAAATAAAATACAAAAAATAGGGCTGGGGATGTGGCTCAATAGTCAAGTGCCCCTGGTACCCCCCACCTCAAAAAAAAAAAAAAAAAAAAAGAATTGTATGCTCTTAAGGGCATGTGATCTCTCATAAAATTACTGGTCAAATCAGACCTATTTTATCTTTAAATAACTACCTAAGGAAGGAGACTATTCTCCTTAAGATAAAAATAGCTTCTGTGCTACATAATAAAATTCTTGGAGTGGTTATAGACAATGCTCTTCTCTCAGAAAATGTAGAAAACCATTGCAGAGCAATTTCTGTAGAAGGTGATGCTTTTAAGCAGAGGAGGGTTTATGAGAACCAACCCTGGTTGGTTTGGGGAAACCGGAAGTATTCTCAGGGGACATTCCAGTTTAGTTCTTCAGAACTTGGTAGTTTTAACATGACAGGTTTCCTTTTATACTTTGAGTTATTCAATGTGGCTGTGGTGCTATACAGCATTTCACAGCAGGGAGGTAAAATATCAGGTCCAATGAATGTGTGCTCTCTTCCTGGTTATGAACGAATGGCTGGCACATTTACTCACTTCCTTGGTTTCTCACACAGGCATTTCTTGTTCTCAGCTAGAAAAACAGGCAGCAGGAAGACTGCATTTCCCCTTTATGCAAACTGTTACCGCATGCATCTGTCTTTAATTTACAAGTAGTAGTTGAATATTTCAAAGTAAACACCTACAATATAAGCCTCATAAATTATTGCACAAGGTCATTATCCCATAACTCAAGAAGTATCATTTATTTTCTTATTCAGGAAATATGACTCAAAATAGTTTTGCTACCAGAAAAAATAAAATTTTTTTCCTAATGAACTTGCTACTTTCCCCCCAAATTGACTTGATAATTTTTTTTTAGCTTCCTGCTTATTTTTTTCCACTTACTCTCATATGCACCACTATATCTTGAAAGCAGCCATCTGCTTTTTCTTCTCAGGGATCTTCAAATTTTAATTTGCCCAGCCAAGGAATTGCAAAGTTAGGTGAGTCTACTGCTGTTATTGGAACCTACATCGAGTGACATTGTGGAAAAGATGGTAAGGAATTTTCTGAATTCATGTGGTGTTCGTGTGAGCCATAGTATAGTTTTTTTTTTTTTTTTGTATTTGATTTTAGAGGCCAAGTGTTAGCTCCATTGCTGTGATAAAATACCTGAGAAAGTCAACTTAAAAGAGGAAAGATTTATTTTGGCTCACAGCTTCAGAGGTTTCAGTCCATAGTCACTTGACTCTGATGTTTGTAGGCCTGTGTGGTGAGGCAGCATATCATGGTGAGGAGCAGGTGACAGAGCAGAGTTGCTTATCCCCATGGCAGTCAGAAAGGAGAGGGAAAGGAGAGACAGGGGCAAAAGCAGCGCCAAGGACTCTTCCCCAATGATCTAGTACGTCCCACATTTTGAAGTTTTCACCACCTCCCAATAGGACCACCAGTTGGGACAAAGTCTTGAATGTATGAGCCTTTGGGATACATTCCAGACCCAACTATTACATTCCATATTTTATTTACAAGTTTTGTTTTCAGATGATAAAGGTAATACATATTTTTTAATTGAAAACTAAATCATCATCAAAACTTAAAGGACACTGAATCAGCATCAGTTCTACCAACCCCAACCAGCTCATTCTCTGTATATGGATTAGAATCTGTCTCTCTCTCCCCATCTTCCTTCCTCTTTTTCTCTTTTAGTCTTCCTTACTTATTCTTTTGCTTACTCATAGTTGAAGTTATACTGTTCTATTCTTCCTCCCGTTCTCTAACAGATTAGTATTATTACACAAAGGAGAAAACAGAACTTTTTTAATTGGTGGATTATAGTTGTATATATTGATGGGATTTGTTGTTACATATTTGTATGAGCATCTCGCACCCCTTGGTTTCTTTCCTCTGATGATTTCCCTTTGATTTTCATGAGATCTTTGACCCTCATCTTTCCTTTTCCTTTTTCGACTCTACTTTCCACATGAGAGAAAACACATGACATTTGACCTTTTTGAGTTTGACTTATTTCACTTACCACAATGGTCTCTAGTTCTACTCATTTTCCTGTAAATAGCATAATTTCATTTTTTAATGGCTAAATAAAACTCCATTGTGTGTGTGTGTGTTTTCACATTTTCTTAATTCATTTATCCATTGATGGATATTTAGACTGGTTCCATAGTTTGGTTATTGTGAATTGGCCTGCTATAAATATGGGTGTGCCTGTATTACTGTAGCATGATGACTTTTTTCAGGGTCATATGATAGCTCCATACCTAGTCTTTTGAGGCGACGTCATACTGATTTCCATAGTGGTTGTACTAATTTATAATCCCACCAACAGTCTAAAAGTGTTCCTTTTATTCCACATCCCTTCTAGAGTTTATTATTATTTGTATTCTTTTTTTCATGTCTTCATACATGTACTTTGGATAATAATGATCATCACATTCCACCATTACTTATAACCCCATGCCCTCTCCTTTCCCCTCCAACCCCTCTGCCCTATCAAGAGTTCGTCTATTCCTCCCATGCTCCCCCTCCCTATCTCACTATGAATCAGCCTCCTTATATCAAAGAAAACATTTGGCATTTGTTTTTTTGAGATTGGCGAACTTCACTTAGCATTATCCTCTCTAACTCCATCAATTTGCCTGCAAATGTCATGGTTTTATTCTCTTTTATTGCTGAGTAATATTCCATTGTGTATATATGTCACATTTTTTTAATCCATTCAATTACTGAAGGGCATCTAGGTTGGTTCCACAGTTTAGCTATTGTGAATTGTGCTGCTATAAACATTGATGTGGCTGTGTCCCTGTAGTACGCTATTTTTAAGTCCTTTGGGCATAGACTGAGGAGAGGGATAGCTGGGTCAAATGATGGTTCCAGTCTCAATTTTCCAAGAAATCTCCGTACTGCTTTCCATATGACTGCCATTCTGACTAGTGTGAGGTGAAGTCTCAGTGTTGTTTTAATTTGCATTTCCCTAATTGCCAATGATGTTGAACATTTTTGGTATCTATTTTTTGGCCATTTGTATTTATTTTTTGGGAAGTGACTGTTTAATTTATTTGCCCATTTATTAATTGGGTTATTTGATTTTTTTGTATAAATTTTTTGAGTTCTTTATATATTCTAGATATTAATTCTCTGTCAGAAGAGTAGCTAGCCAAGATTTTCTCCCATCATGTGAGTTCTCTCTTCACATTCTTAATTATTTCCTTTGCTGTGTAGAAGCTTTTTAATTGGGTGCCATCCCATTTATTTACTCTTGGGATTATTTCCTCAGCTGTAGGGGTCAGGAAATACTTGAGAAATGACTTGAGAAAGTCATTGCCTGTGCCTGTATGCTAGAGTACTGACCCTATGGAAAACAGGACTTTGACCCTTTGACCTTATGGAAAACAGGACTTTGATTCAGAGGACCTGAGTTTTAGTTCTCCCTTTCTTGGTGTTGCTACTTGTAGCAGTAAAGTCAGCCACAGTCTCTGTGCTACTGAGAACCATAACTACAGGGAAGAGTGCAATCCTGGCATCAAAAAAAATGTGTGCTGAACAAATGTCAGATTACCATTCCCTGAACACATAATTGACTAGGCAATGCACTGCTTTAATTACTTCTGTTAGTACTCCTCTAAGTTAGGAAATATAATTATACTATTTTGTAACTATGGAGAATTTGAGTTAGAATTTTAATCATTTGTCTCCTCAGGGGCAGAGGGAGGATTTGAGCACACATTTTTGGATTTTAGTCTTTGTTCTTCCCATGACATCTCTTGGCTCTATGATACCATTATCACTGCTGAACACTGTCCCTTACTGGGTGTAAATGATGTGCTATCACCACGTGAGACACTTTGCTCATCGTGCCTGAATTATCTTCAGAATTAAAGGTCATTGTATGTTGTAGATGAGAAAAATACTGAGGCTTAGAGAGAGTAATTCATGAGCTCAGGTGCCTTGATGAGTAACTGTCCAGGAACAGACCAGGGTGGGTTGGCCTCTGTGTCCATGCTTTCCCCATAAACCCACCTCCTCTAGTCCCTGACCTGGAACATAGTTTTATTGCCTACAAAATGTAGAGAACTCTGCCTGATCCTTGTACTTAGTATGATTGTTCTATTTGATTAGGGCTGAATGGAGTGCAGGACCATAATATGGTCCCAGGAATTGCTTTCTGGGTGAGTAAATGGTGAGCACATGTGAATATTCTACTGCTGGAAGAAGGAAGTCCTTGTATGACATTTCTATATAGTTCAAAAGGGAAAAGGAAATGAAGCATAGGATGACACTGGCCCAACCTTCACCCTTCCCGTGGGCCTAGGGGCTGGGGTGGGAGTGGGGCAGCCACAGAGCAAGAATGCTTGTTCAGGAAGTTTGCTGATGTAACAGGAGTTGCTGTTATTGAAGAGCTGGGACAAAATAAAAAAAAAAGAGAGTCCATTATACCTGACTAAATCAGCAGAAGGGATAATGGTATGACTTAGAAAATCAATATTGAGAAAATGGACAAGTCTTCTACCCATAGATGCAGCCTAAACTAATTATTTACTTTTTATTTTTTCCTTCTTATTTTCCATTTTATTGAGAGTCTAGATCTCTCAACTTTCCCCAATTTTTTCCCTAGCAGAATGCCTCCTTAACCTAGTGTCTGCTTCCTCTGTCCGCAATCTGTGTTCCCACAGATGTTATTTAATTATATTCAAGCCTCTGCATCTTTCTTTCCCAACTGCTTTTCTTGCCCACCTCCAAATGCTGTTATCTCTAAAGACTTCCAAATGATTTGTCTGTTGAATTCAGATGGTTTTTTTTTTGCCTATTTCTTTCAAATTGCATACAAATATGAGGTAAATACTAGAACGTGATTTCATTTCATTTAATTAGTACCTTTTTGCTTAAGAATTTCATGTTTATGTTTCAGTGACTGATGGGAGGCATACCAATTTCTATTGTTTGTCTTTTGAAATTGTTGGCATTAATAATAAACCCAACCTTGCCCCATGGCAATCCTGAGATGTGGATTAGGGAAGGACCAGAAGGGGGATTTGTTGCATGTCTCTGCCTCTGTATGTATATTCCTGAAGTCAAAAAAAATGCAGGGAGTTTCAGATGTGATAGTGGCTGCCCAATAGAGCATAGCCACAAAAAATGGAGACTTTGAGACCAATTTGGCCTAATATTTAGATCTAGAACATCCTGAAGACTGGCCATGGGGAATCTGAGACACTGGCTTATTTTGTTTCAAATTTGTGCATTTTGTAACTTTTCCATAAGCCCTCTTCTTTCTTTGCTGTAGGAAGAAAGAAAAATAAGAATATAGACTCTGAATAACCAAGCGTAGTATTTGCTCCCCTCCAAATGAGGAATTAGAACCTTATCAAATGGCTAGTTTTTCTTGTTAGGTTTAACTTACAAGTGGATAAAATCAGGCTGATATATGTTTTAATAAAAATCTTTGTTGATTCATAATATGGGCTTTATTTTACAAGGATGTAATATGACCACTAACTTAACATTATATAGTTCTCAATCCTAACTATGTGAAATCTCCAGTATACATTTTTAAAAAAGTCACATTTACACATTCTTTTCCTTCTGTATACATAAGTATATGTGACTATTTTTAGTGTGTAGGTATGTATAAAATCTAGAAAATGAATCTGTTTTCGATATGTTTTATCCTATAAAACCAAAGGGTAATTTGTTGTCATTATTGCTAATGTTCCTTAGAGGTTTCATAATCCCAGAGAAAATGTTTATAAAGTACAGAACATTCATATTTAATACATTTATTGCAAATTATTGGCCAACTGTCTACATCTGTTTCTTAAGCATATTATCCAACGGTCACTACTTCAGAGGCAATGTTCATCAAAAATGCTTTTTTAGTTTTCAGTTTAGAAGTCTTCTAAAGCATCCCAGAACAGATAGTCTGAAGAGTCAAATGCAACCAGTAGTTTTCATTGATGGGGTCAAAATCATAAATGAAACTTCTTAGAATCAGTATAGGAAGCTTTCTTTATTGTCATAATCCTCTCATAGTTTGTCCACATCCATTTTTACATGAGGAAAATCTGATGGACTTTCTTGCCCTTTAAAATTGTTTTCAAGCCTATATTTAAAGAGAAACCATTTTCTAATTGGAGATATAAAAAAGTTCTTAATGTTGTGAAACATGTGATTATGGTGCCTCAGCTTGTTAAGTTCTCTTTTTCTGAATCATCATGCACAAACAAGCCCTGTAACACTCCTGATTTGGAGCTTTTAAATGTCCTGAGAGAGGTGGCTTAAGTAAAGAACTGCTTCTATCTTAGTCTAAGTTTTGATGCCATCCCTAACTCAGGGAATGTGAATCATTTAATCTGTGTGAATCTCTGTTTCTTTTCTTTTTTTTTGGGGGGGGGGTTAGGTGAGTGGGTACTGGGAACTGAACTCAGGGGCACTCAGCCACTGAGCCACATCCCCAGCCCTATTTTGTATTTTATTTAGAGGCAGGGTCTCACTGAATTGCTTAGCACCTCGCTTTTGCTCAGGCTGGCTTTGAACGCCTGATCCTCCTGCCTCAGCCTTCTGAGTGGGAGTCTTTGTTTCTTATCTGCAAGTTGGGAATAATAATAGTATCTCTTTTAAGTTTATAAAGCACCCAGCAATGGCTTTATGTAACTAATCTGCAGATATTATTTCTTTCCTTCTTGTGAAACAGCACCTCTGTAGAGTTGTGATAGACATCCCCAGGCCTCATTCAAAGGGTCTAACAATGGTATTTGGCAGAAGCTCCCAGATCCCTCTATTGTTTCTCACCATAGGACACTCAGAATCCTCTATAGGTCAAGGCCAAGACCATGATATTGTGTAATTCTGGTAGATTTAAGCCCTCTTCCTGGGTTAACAGGAAGACCTTCAGTGAGTCATTGAATCTTCATGCCTCTGTTTTTCATCTGGAAATGAATGTATTCCTAGGTTGGTGAGGGAATTACATGAGTTAAGACATGTTAAATGCTTATAAAAGTGATTTACAAATACAGTCATCCTTTGGTATCCACAGGGGGTTGTTTGTAAGAACCCTGCATGGTACTAAAATCTGCAGATGCTCAAGTTCCTTAAATGAGAAGGGACTTGATATTTGTATATAACCTATGTACATTCTCCTGTGTACTTTAAATCATCTTAAATTTTTCTAGTATCTAGCACAATGCAATTGCTATATAAACAGTTGCTCAACTATATCATTTGGAGAATTACTGATAAGAAATACAATTTAATTTTTCCCCAAATATTTTGATCCATGTTTGGCTGATCCATGGATAGAGAACTCACCAATATGGAAGGTCAAGTTCAGTAAGTCCAATAAACGTTAGTTGTTATTATTAAAAAAAAATTAAGTGCTTAAAATTCCCATTTTTTTTTGCAGTAACAACATGGGCAAGTTTTATTGTATTTTATTTTAATTTTTTTGATTCTTTTTTTATTATTATTTGTTCAAAACATTACAAAGCTCTTGACATATCATATTTCATACATTTGATTCAAGCAGATTATGAACTCCCATTTTTACCCCGTGTACATATTGCAGATTCACATCGGTTCCACATCCACTTTTTTACATACTGCCATACTAGTGTCTGTTGTATTCTGCTGCCCTTCCTATCCTCACTATCCCCCCTCCCTCCCCTCTCCTCCCATCTTCTCTCTCTACCCCATCTACTGTAATTCATTTCTCTCTCTTGTTTTTTCCCCTTTCCCCTCACTTCCTCTTATATGTAATTTTGTATTGTATGTTTTAAATAATGCAAATATTTTCAGATAAATTGTCTCTCTTAAGCCTCCTCCAGACTCAGGAATGGTCATTATTTTCCTTCTTTTCTAGATACAGAAACTGCATTTTTTTTATGTACTGTAGTTTCTCCAGGGACAAATAAAAAGCAAATAGTGACGCTGCAGGTTGGTGCACTTTTCTGATCCCAAATCCCAGTTAGTGTTAGTCTTATTCGTGCCCCAGAGGCAACCAAATTTTTGATTGGCTTTTAGTATTGTGAATTGTGTATCAAAATTTCAAAACTCATTACTGTGAAAGGACATTTTATATTGGGGCTTCTAGGTGTAGAATCATATTATCAGCAAATAGTGCCAATTTGAATTCTTCTTTTCCTATACATATCCCTTGAATTTCTTTCATCTGTCTAATTTCTCTGGCCAGTGTTTCAAGAACTATGTTAAAGAGAAGTGGTGAAAGAGGGCATCCCTGTCTTGTTCCAGTTTTTAGAGGGAATGCCTTCAATTTTTCTCATTTAGAATGATGTTGGCCTGGGGCTTAGCATAGATAGCCTTCATGATGTTGAGATATGTTCCTGTCATCCCAAGTTTTTCTAGTGTTTTGAACATAAAGGGGTGCTGTATTTGTCAAATGCTTTTTCTGTGTCTATTAAGATGATCATATGATTCTTATCTTTAAGTCTATTGATGTGATGAATTACATTTATTGATTTCTGTATGTTGAACCAAACTTGCATCCCTGGGATGAATCCCACTTGATTGTGTTGCATGATCTTTTTGACATTTTTAAAAATTTGATTTGCCAGAATTTTATTGAGAATTTTTGCATCTATTTTCATTATAAATATTGATCTGAAGTTTTCTTTTTTGGTGTGTCTTTGCCTGGTTTTGGAATCAGGGTGATATTGGCCTCATAGAATGAGTTTGGAATTACTGCTTCTTTTTCTATTTCCTGAAATAAATTGGAAGTATTCGTATTAGTTCTTCTTTAATGGTCTTGTAGAACTCGGCTGTATATCCGTCTGGTCCCTGGGCTTTTCTTGATTGGTAGACTTTTGATGGTGTCTGCTATATCATCACTTGAAATTGATCTGTTTAAGTTGTGTATATTATCCTGATTCAATTTGGGCAAGTTATACGACTCTAGAAATTTGTTGATGCCTACAATATTTTCTATTTTATCGGAGTACAAGTTTTTAAAATTACCTCTCACACATCAGATAGAACATTAATCTCTAGGGTATATAAAGAACCCAAAAAGCTAAATACCAAACAAACAAACAAACAACCCCCCCAAACAAATAGCCCAATGAATAAATGGGCCAAGAACCTGAACAGACACTTCTCAGAAGATGATATACAAGCAATCAACAAATACATGAAAAAATATTCATCATCACTAGCAATTAGAGAAATGCAAATAAAAACCACTTTAAGATTTCATTTCACCCCAGTCAGAATGGCAGCTATTATGCTTACAAACAACAATAAGTGCTGGTGAGGATGTGGGGAAAAAGGTGCACTCAACACTGCTGATGGGGCTGCAAATTGGTGCAGCCAATATGGAAAGCAGAATGGAGATTTCTTGGAAAATTGGGAATTGAATCACCATTTTACCCAGCTGTCCCTCTCCTCTGTCTCTATTCAAAGGCTTTAAAAACAGCATTCTACAGGGACGCAGCCACATCAATGTTTATAGCACCACAATTCACAATAGCTAAACTGTGGAACCAACCTAGATGCCCTTCAGTAGATGAATGGATTAAAAATGTGGCATATATACACAATGGAATATTGCTCAGCAGTAAAAGAGAATAAAATCATGGCATTTGCAGGCAAATGGATGGCGTTAGAGAAGATAATGCTAAGTGAAGTTAGCCAATTCCACAAAAACCAAATGCTGAATGTTTTCTTTGTTCTAAGGAGACTGATTCATAGTGAGATAGAGAGAGGGAGCATGGGAGGAATAGACAAACTTTAGATTGGGCAGAGTTGTTGGAGAGGAAAGGAGAAGGCATAGGTTATAAATGATGGTGGAATGTAATGGATAACTATTATCCAAAGTACATGTATGAAGACATGAATTGATGTGAATATACTTTGTATACAACCAGAGATATGAATAATTGTGCTCTATATGTGTAAGAATTGTAATGCATTTCACTGTCATGTCATATATATATACATATATATATATACATTATATATGTATATATATATATATATGACAAAGCACGCACATAAAAAAAAAGCACGTTGGGGATTTCTTTTTTCTTCTTTTTTTTTAATCTGTCAGTTTCTATCAATTTAGTAACAACATTTCTTCCCTGGAAGAAAGGAAGCAGTTGGTAGCCACACCAGAGCTGCTGGTCCAGTGTAATTGCTGTCTCTTTGTTGAGTGGCAATAGGACAACCAGTTTGAGCTGTCACATGTATGAAAGACTCAGGAGACAAATTGTGCTGGGAGATGTTTACGTACTTCACAAAGTAAGGTAGTCCAACTCATCACACTAGATACCATTACCCATGGTATTTTAATGTTGAGGGAAGAAGAGAGTTTGCCAGGTAACCACAGGGACCAACAGCTTTCAAATGAGATCTTCACACAACCTGCATACCTAATTTTGGAGACAGTATTGTATTAGGTGTTTTTCTCAAAATATTTGAGGCTGGTACTTTAGAATTAAAAGAGGTTTATTAAGCTTATAGTTCTGGTGGTTCAAGAGCCTGGCACCAGTATCTACTTGGTTCTGTGAGGTCCTCATGGAAGATGGCATCATGATGTGGGAGCCCAATGTGAGAGATCAGTTGGCAAGAAAGAAAGCCAGACAGGGACTCAGGGAAAGGACTTACTCTTTTATGTAACAACATACTCCTGCAAGAACAAATTCACTCCATGAGACCAGCATCAATGCATTCTTAGAGCTAAACTCCCTCTGACCCCAGGAGGCTGTGCCTTACCACATTGAAGACCAAGCTTCCAGCACATGAGCCTTTGTGGAACAAACCACATACACACTACACTAGGTGTCAAAAGCAGTTTGGATTCTTCTAGAAGGCAAAGATTTTAAAAAATATATATTAAAAGGGTTAACCATAAAACTCCTAAGTTGGTCTACATTGAAATGAAGAATTTCTTTTTATTAAAACATAATTTAGAACACGAAAAGATAATTCATGGAATCTGAAAAGATATATGGAAGATGTGCAAACAGAAGGTACATTCATTGCTTATTGCTCTTCTTACTATTAATATTGATAAGAAAAAGGTAGAGAACCCTATAGGAATATATGCAAAAAAAAGTTGAATTATTTTTTACTTAACCAAAGAGAACTTTGGAAATTCCTATAAGCCTAAGAAAAGGCCTTTGACTTTATTAATCATTAGGGAAATGCAAACTTTAATGTGATGATACTTAGCACTGGTCACATAGCTACTCTGCTAGTGGGAGCATAAGTTGGTACAACCACTTTGGAAAACACTTTGGTACTATCTATAAAGATGAATATAGCATATCAATAGTATAACCTTGAATTTACACTCCTAATAGTTATTTACTGTTCAGCTAAATATGTATATTTGAGGTCCCCACAAACATGTGTATGATTGTTCATAAAAGCATCATTTATAATAACTTCAGACTGAAAGCATCTCATATGCCCATAAATAGCAGATTGGAAAAATTAATTGTGTTATAGTCTTATGATGGCATGCTATACAGCCATGAGAACACACAATAAAATGACACATACACAATGGTCTCATTAAAAAAAAATTGGACACAATAGGAGTACACATGGATGTTGTTCAGTGTCAAAGGGCTTGTCCAACATGTATGAGATCCTGGGTCCAATTCCCATCCCTGAAAAATAAAAATACACATGATAAAAATAATCTATGATAAAAGAAGTGAGGTAGTTTTCACACTTACTAGAGAGAGAGTCATAGCTACAAGGGGTTTGAGGGTCTACCAGGGTGCTGGAAATACTATCTATTTTTTTATTTGATTACAAGGGTAAGTTTACTATGTGAAAAATTATCGAGTTTTCCCCTTAGAATCTGTGGAAATTTCTGTTGTATCTTGCACTTCTGTATTAAATTAGAAAAATAATAAGTAACAGCATCTTATTTATCAAAGAACATCCAGTTTTTCCTAAATAATTCATACATTTCTTCTATTACACACCTTAGAGGAGTTCTAAAAGAAGCCAAATCTATAAAGCACATTTTATTTTGAAAGGAAAGGAGATCTACACTCTTGGCAGTAAGGACTTCTACAGGAGAGAAAGGGCAGTGGCCAATTTGGACAGGGCCGTAAGGCAGCTTGGATTTAAGGAAACATATTGATTTCTCACTCCTCCAAGCCAACTGAAATGATGAGGAAAATTGACTCAGGCTCAACACCTCCTCAGCTTGACTTTCAAAAGCCGACACAGAGCCTCCACCAGGAACGTTCTGGCCAGACTCATGACACTTCCCAAACAGTTGTAAACCTGTCCTAGCATCCTTCCTTTCATATCTGGGTGGCCGGAGAGACAACTTTCATGCCAGGTCCTGGGGATCTTCCCAGACTAAGTCCCTTGTAGTCAAACATACTTTCTGCCGTGTTACCCATGGTTCAAGAAAGAAACCCTCACTCTTGAAGGAAATTTGATATGAACCATTTAGAACGGGCACTGTTGTGACATGAAGGACAGTTATGTTTTCAGCTGCCTCCTGACCCTTTGTCTTTACTCTGCTCATCCTATTTTTATACTTAAACTAGTTGAAACACCATTCTGCTAAATTAACGATTAGAATTGGTCCAAAGATATTAGTGTGGGGTAGCGTTTGGGACCTCATTCTCATCTGTTTTCCTGTGACAAGGACAGACCTGAACAGATACCCATGGCCACTCCTGATGCAGTAAAGCAGAGGCCAAAAAAAAAAAAAATGAGTTGATAGAAGCAGGTAGGGGTGGCACACCTACTGTGTGTAGAGCCCACTTTTAACATTTCTCTTCTGTATAGGATGCAATTTTCTTCAGCAATGATCTTATAACAAAACATGGCCAGAAATTAAATACAGATGGTAAGTATTTCATTTTATTGAGTCTCCTTCTTATCCCAATAGAAATAATAATAATAAAGAAAATACAATCCCAAATATCTTCAAAGGATCCAATATAGCCAACAATTTAAAATATTCCCCTTTATTTTGATTCATTGTGTAAGAATAGTAAATAAATGAATTTAAAACTTAAAGGTGTTATGCAAATTCAGTAAAATGTTTAATGCATAAACTAAAATTTGCGTTTACCAAATAAAAATGTTGCACTTAGCACACTGCTTCCCTGTTTAAATTTTAAATATAGACTCAATCTCTAAGTAGTCATATGACATTGCAGAATTGAAGTATCTAGAGTTCTGTTTACTTGTTTTTCATAATCACTGTGCTATCATTATTTATTTAGAGTATGTTTTTAAAATACAAGAATATGCTATTCCCCAAGAGCTGGGACAATAATCTGCATCTGAACCGTTCTAATTTTTATAAACATACTCTCCAAATGAACTTATACTCTGAATTTGCCCATGTTTTGGGTCTACTCTATAGGCAGGAGTTTGTTGACCTAACTTCCTTATGGAATGCCATGTTTACTAAAGGATAAATAATAAAATATGCTAATTTGTAGCATACATAGATATTATTAAAACTCAACAACTCAAAAACAAAACAAAAAGCAGAACAACCTGATCAAAAGATTGGCAAAGATTTGAATAGATATTTCTCCAATGAAGACGTTCTCATGGCCAATAAGCACAAGAAAATACACTCAGAGTCAGTAATCATCAGTGAAATGCAAATCAAAACCACCTAACACCCATTAGAGAGGTAACTATCTGAGAGAGAGCATGGGGGAGAGGAGGGAAGAGGAGAAGAAGAGAGAAATGTTGGTAAGGATTTGAAGAAATTGGGACCCTGAGTATTGTTGGTGGGAATATAAAATGGTATTACTATGGAAAACAATATGATGATTTCCCTCAAAACTGAAAATAAAATTACTGTATGATCAAAAAATTCTGGGTACTTATTTAAAAAATTAAAAGCAGAGGTAATTATATACTTCATATTCATAACAATACTATTTGAAATAATTAAAAATGTGGAAGCCACCCAAATATCTATCAGCTGATGAGCAATGAGTAGGCAAAATAATACACACACAAGGGAATATTATTAAGTCTTAAAAAGGGAAGAGAATTCTGGAATATGCTACAACATGGGTGATCATTGGAGACACTTTAGTCCTGGAGAGTCTTCAGAATGGAGCACCTAAAAGCATAGCAATGTTGCCTTGGTTTATGTTACCTCTTTTCTTTTCTTTTAAATTTATTCGTTCTTTTTAGTTATTTATGACAGCAGATACATTTGCTGTAATTATTCAAGCATGGACTATATCTTGTCCTAGTTAGAGACCCAGTCTTATGGATGCCCATGGTGGGATTCACTGTGTTGTTTTCATATGTGTACAGGGGAAAATTATGTCAGAGTCACTCCACTGTCTGTCTCTTCCTTCCCTCCATACCCCATTGTCTA
Organism: Marmota flaviventris; assembly: GCF_047511675.1. NCBI lineage: Eukaryota > Metazoa > Chordata > Mammalia > Rodentia > Sciuridae > Marmota > Marmota flaviventris. The sequence continues at coordinate 73,520,703 of NC_092512.1, forward strand.
ATCTACTGCACTTCTATTCTTCCCCCTTGACCCAGTTATTCCACTGCTCAGTATATACACAAAGGATTTAAAAGAAGCCAACTACTGATATTCCCTTTCTTTTAACATAATCTCTCAGGGGTTCAGAATATAACACCCCGAAATACACCATTTTGGCATATGGATTAATTTCAGCTGAAGCAAATTGAGAACTGAAAGAAAAATGGCGCAGGACGGATCACACACACCTGGGATAAGAAGCAGGTTTATTGTCAGGAGCCTGATGAGGCTGCTCTGCATAAAGAGAGGGTCAGCAGCAGCGAGCCGGGACAGCAGCAGCAACTGCCCCTTGAATGTCACCTCTTATAGCCTGGAATCATGGCCGTGCACTAGGGCCGAGTTTAATCTTGGCTGACATAGTGAGCATCCCCTGATCTTGTGGAAGGCAAGTTTGTGTCTTGGGAACAGAGACATGTAGTTTTCCTATCTCTCAGAGGGGGGACAGGGAAACTGGCACGTTCCTTTATCTTAAGGAAAGAACAGGGAAACTTGTACGTCCCCATCTCAGGAGCCAGCGGTAGGTTTTATCTTGGGCTACTTTTGATGTCTTGGGAATAAGAACACTATTCACAAAGTGAGGGTGGGGAGTAGGAAGATGGCTGCAATCATGCTAACAAGATCCACCCCAGGTAGAGAAAGCTCTGACCTATTCCTCAACTGCCTAAAAGAAAAGTATTTTCACTTTTGTGAAGGAAATTCACATTTATTTAAGAGATCTTAGTCTTGTGCGGACATCATTGAGTGAACTTTGACAAACTAAGATGGCTGTCACATCAGTGGGCTGTATTATGTTATGGAACCACCATGATATAATGATATATGTTGTTCCTTGTTAACCAAAATGTCATTGTGTGGTACGTGCTTGCATATGCTTCTTATAATGCCATGTGTACAATATAATTATTTCTTAGACAATACAAGGAAGTCAGTATGACACTCTGGTGAGTCTGTGGTTTGTATTGTCCTGATGGAGGCAGAAAGAACTCTTCTGCCTTCTACACACAGGAGACTGGATAGGACCAATAGTGTGTCCGGTCAATGAAGAAATATCATCTGGGCTTTTTCTGTGAAATTGTAATAAAGAAAAATGTTGTTGCCCCAGGATCAGTGTCCTAACATGGCAATGTCATGAACTACCCTGCTGTCCCACCACACACTGTAGGAAACCTGCAGCTCCAGCACAGTGCCCTATAGTCTTCTAATTGAACAGTTCTTGGAGGCCCCTCAGTGTCTCTGATTTCTTCCTGATTCTATTCTTTCCTGCTGGTGTCCAATATGTTATATCTCAGGTCCCTTCTTGTCTTGAGCTCTGGATCTTTGATTTCACTATGATGATCATTGTGATTTCCCATCACCACCTTCTCACAGATCTTCCTAGGTAAACATGTCCTCAAGTATGACCTAGGCTGGAATCTAGATACTCCCATAGGGGCTCTCTCAAGGTACAAGAATGGCAGTTGGACACCTTCTTCATCTCCTCTGTCTGGAAATAAAACCTCATTATCGGAGAAATCTGCACATTCATATTGGACATGGTCTAATGCCGATTGTTAGTCTGTAGACTTGTTGAGCTGGTCTTAGAATTTGCCTTGGGTCTCTTTCTCCTTGAGCCATTCCTTCTATGCCCATCTTCTTCCACTTTCCATGTTCCTTTTCTATTTTTTTTATATTTCTTATCATCTGATTTATTTGGTGGGATTATCTTTTTTGCTTCGGGACCCCATTCATTGCAGAAGATTTCTTGGACTTTGATTATATACTTGCTTGAACAACAGTTCAAAGTACCACATTCTTATAACTAAATTTCCATGGAAAGTATGTTTCCTTCCAATAGATTCTGCAAAATGATGGCTGCCCTATAATCCCTTCCTCCAATTTGAATTCTTAGTTACTTAGCATGCTGAATTTTCTCTGCATGGACAGACTTATCCATGAGCAATAGGAGCTTTTAAAAGCTACTTGGTGGGAAAAGTCACTTGCTACTTGGAGTATGAGATAAAAACCAGTTCCCTCTTGGGCAGATCCATGAGTTGCCTATGTTGAGGTGCTGGTCTCTCTGGACAGCAGCATTGCTGCATGTCACCTCAAGGCCAATATAGTATAGGTTGTTTTTTTCTTGTACCGAATTTTCTTATGTGAAATCTAGTCCTAAGAGATACTTGGAAAATTTTTTAAAAGAAGACTTTTTAAAAATTTAGGATATCTGAGAACTAAATTCTTACCTCCATAATTTGAAAATATATGTACATGAATACATTAGAAATTCCAAGGAACCTAAGGTAATAAACCTGTTGGAATTTGTTGAGTCAATATGTCCTGGACTTACTTAATTATACATTATCCTTTTTTTCTCATGTAACATTTATTAACTTCCTGAAGAAATTGAGTCACTCAGAACATCCTTTGAGAAATTCTGTGTTATGCTATTATTACCTTTAGTTTTACAGACAAATCAACATGTAGCTGCTAAGAGGTACATGAGAGGACAACCCCATAACCTTTTTGACCTCTGCTCTCCTTGGACTAGGACAGAAGGATTGGGAGTTTAAGAAGGGCTAGTTGTAATGAGAAAGAAAATTCCACTATTGCAGTAACATTTATTTCTCATTACATTTCAGCTGTTTTAGGTCAGGTGTCATGAATTTGTTCCAATTTTTTCTCACTCTGGGATCCAAACAAAGGGAAAATAGTAAAGGTTGTTGGAAAATTTCCCAAAATCTGCCTGCTCATGACGTATATCCCTTCATGTCATATTTCATTGACCAAAGCATATCATGTGGCTATACCCATTTATGGTATTGATTTTTTATTTGTCTGCTTTGTAACAAGTGATGGTAACCCCCCAAATCTCACGGTTCACATTGGTTACCATGAGTTGGCAGCTGTGTCTGTTCTTTGTACAATCTTCTCTTTTCTATAATGCATGCGGGGAACAGCCTTCTCATAGCATCCTCATGAAAGCTGTCCCATTCTCATGACACGGGGGGGGGGTGGAGAATAAGAGAGTTTAGAGAAACTATCAACGGGTCTTGGCCAAAATACATGACACAGCCAAGTCCAACAGCAATGGGGAAGGATTGTGTTTGTCATCCATGGTGAACATTGACAGTCACATGACCACAGTAAAGATGCATGTCCTCTTAGGGGACAAAGGAAAGCTAGCAATTGGAAATAGTTATTTAGAATAATTTCATTTGAAGGTTTGAATAATATCCAACTACAAATGTCTTAAATCAGTAAGGATTTATTTTTCTTATATAAAGGGAAGTCTGAGGGTAAGTGGTTTCTAAGTATTAGATGTAATTTCTCAACAATGCAATCAAGACTCATATCTTTCGTTCTGCTATTAGATTATCTGCATTCAACATTTTATTGCTATGGTCAAAATATTTGACAAAAACAACTTAGAATAAGAAAAATTCATTTTGGCTCATAGTTTGGTTTCAGAAGTCTCAGTCCATGGTTGAATGACTCCATCGCTTTGGGCCCAAGATGAGGCAGAACATTGTTGTGGAATGTTATCACAGAGGAAAGCAGTTTAGCTTATGGCAACCAGGAAGGAAAGAGAGAGAGAAAGTGTGTGGTGGGGACAAGGGACCAGATATAGTTCCCAAGGGATGCCCTGCAAGATTCAAATACTCCATCATGTTCCCAACTACCTAAAGTACCCAATAGCCCATTCAAATTATTAATCCAATCATTGTCTAAAAGTCTAACCATGGAACCTCACTGCATTGGGGACCATGCTTCTAATACCTGAGCTTTTGGGGACATTCCAGATCCAAACCATAATGCTCTCCATAATGTATTACTTATTAATATTTATGTACATTGCCTCTTAGTCACAAGAAAGCTACACAGATCCAAAAATCACATGTACATTGAAGAGAATAGATCAAAAGGAATAGTGTAAATTCATCAATGTCTTTGGCCAAAAATTCAACCTCCTTTCTAGAAGCTATCTCATCCTCAACACCAAAGATGTTTACTTTCATTTCCTTGGGCAGAACATGGATCCCTTGGGTCACAAGGAAGGCTTGAAGAAAAATTAGAAACATTTTAGTGAGGATGTGCGAAGGAGAACAGGATTTGATTGCCAGTTGGTAATCAACCAATACTGCCTTCCACGGGAAGTTATTAGAGAGGATGGATGTTTGAATCTGAGCTTCTTTTGTTATTGTTTACAACTGGGAACAAAAGGCAAATTTGCATCTTCTATTGCTCTCCTTGATTAGCTTTTCATTTGTTATGCACATAATTTACTTGATAAGGCTATTAAACCCCCCAAACAATCTAGTCTCACAGAATTTATTTAGTCATATTTTGCTATTAAGGAGATTATTGTTGTTTAGCACTCTACATATGTAATTCACATCTTCCCTGGGAGAGCAAAATGATGCCCAATAATGAAATCCCATTGTAAGATAGACTTCAGGAGAGAGAGAAAAAAAATTGATTTGCTTATATTTGTAAATGCTTTGTAGTTCTTTCAAGAGAGCTCCTTTGTGTTATTAAAACAGAAATAATTGTGTTGCCTAAGGTGTTATATAGACATCAGGACTCATTTCCAATGATAGAAACACATTTTTGGTTCTTGAGAAGGAAGTGTTATAAATGTCTCTCCCCGGTTAAAATTGTGAACTGCTAATGGGAGCCTGACTGACTTGAGAAATGGTAGTGCATTTTAGAAAACCCTAACACAGAGAAGATACTTCTATTACAACAATATGGTCTGTTTCCTGTGATTTGAGATGGTCAATAACTAGGAGTTAGGAAGACAGAGAAGGTAGGGATATCTCCTCCACTTCTTTCTGGTACCATCCCCTGTCTCTCAAATCACTTATAATTGTTTGTTAAGATAGGAAGCAAGGGCCTGTCTTGAATTCAGAGCAATTGAATTCAGAGAAAGAATAATTTGGGCATCTGAAAAGAAGTCAGTCAAGGAGAATATTTTATTGCCAGGGTCGCTGTAATAAAATACCATGGAGCAGGTGGCTTCGCCAACAGGAATTTATTTTCTCACGGTTCTGGAGGCTGGACATCCAAGACCAAGTTGTCCACAGAGTTAGTTTTCTCTAAGATCTCTCTCTCTTCAGCTTGTAGATGGCTATATTCTTGGGTCTTCACACGATCGACCCTCTATCTGTGCTTGCCTATGTTTGAATCTCCTTTTCCTATAAGGACATCAGTCATATTGGAAGAGGGCCCACCCTCATGACTTCATTTTAGGGTAATTACCTCTTTAGAAGCTCCATCTCTAAATTCAGTCATACTCTGAGGTACTGGGGTTAAGATTTGTGTATATGAATTTTGGAGGGAAAAAGTATGGCTCATAACAGAAAAGCACACCTGAGTCTATTTTTAGGAGGTGCTCATTTCTCCACATACTGATATCTTATATGATAAATCTTATTTAGTGCTTCTCTCACTATTATCCTGGGAGTTTATTTTTTCTGTTGCTTTTGGGCCCATTCATACCTCATCTTTGCTGACAGACATATATCACAGACAGCAGTGGTAGCATCTATTAGGCCAGCATCTCTCTCTCTCTCTCTCTCTCTCTCTCTCTCTCTCTCTCTCTCTCTCTCACACACACACACACACACACACACACACACATACACACACACACACACAGAGGCTGACTTATATATTTCTGTTCTGGTTGTTGGCAGTAGGTACCCAGGACTGAGGCCAGAAAGAGTTTTCTGTCTCTGAGCCCATCAACTCAAGTTCAATGGACAAGTTCTAATAACTTGGTGAGATCAACGCTAGTTATCTGAATTAGGTGATTCCTAAGAAACTTGCTTGGGGTTTTATTATTTTTCTGATTGCATACACACATGTAGCCAAACCACATCTAATTTCATTTTCTTGATACCATAATGTTTTTGAAACTTGGATAGAAAATTCTTCCTTTGCTATTTTACTTCTCCAACAGAAAAGGTTAGCACTGAGTCAACTGCGCAGAACTTTGTAATTTTTAAACAGGGTAAAATCCTGATCTGTTTCACTCAGAAATAGGAAGTCTGTGTGCTTGAAGTGACCACTTGGACACATATGGAGTCCCAGGTTTTGATAGTCTTTTCTGTGCTTTATGCCCACCACATAAAGGTTTGTATACCTTGACTTCTTTGCTGGAACGGAAATCATGGCACCAGGAAGCACTCCAACAGAAGTTGAAATTCCTTCTTGTTTAACAGAGAGGCCCTTGAGACACCCCAGGCTTGTTTTATTTATATGGACAGACAGAAGGGTCTAGAAAGTAGCCACTCCCAATCTTGAGGACAAGAAATGGGTTTCACTCTATTCACATAAACTGTCGCCTCCGCCTGAGGAGCGAGATCACCCAGGGAGCTTTGAGAATCGCTGACTGTTCTCACACTAAGGCTAAAAGCCCACCATGTATCAGAAAATCCAACCACTGCACAATTCTGGTTCCCAACTGCAATTCTCAATGGTTTATTTTTGTACTGCTGCAACAGGCGGCTACAGCCCTTCAATCAGGTTGCTTCTTACCTCACCAGCATCATGCCGCCGCTGGGTGCAGATGAGCATTAGGTGGAGATGGCAGACATGAGAGCAACCGGTACAGAGACTGCTTTGTAGCTTCTTCTTCAGTTGGTCTTTTATTTGTCCACTTTGATCATCACTGAGGCTGCAGCCTAAATAGGTCGTCACACTAAATATGAGCACTGAAAAAAGTTGACAGATTTATGTGAACTTGAAATGCTACTTTTACAGTCAAATATACAGGGCTCTGGGGTTCAGACACGTCAAGCTGTGAAGAGCTATGACCACCCAAGGGTCTTACTAACCAGTGAAGCAAAACGGTCAGAGGTAGGACTCTGTTTTGTCTATTTCTGGTGTACTTGTGGAGTGTAGGAACGCAGGCAGGAGTCCCTGTGCTCAGGCCTCCATTGCTTAGAGTATCATTTGAAAGGCTGGGTTTTGAGGTTGGGGACAGAAGATCCAGAATGGGTTTATGTGGAAGTTGATCTAAAATACTGTCATCAGGGAAAGGGGGTGGGGTTGCAAGTTGACCCTATAAGTAGGTGGACAATCATACCCTTGCCTGAGAAAGATGGTCGACTATGAAAAGGAACAACAGAAAGATCTTCAAGTTTAAGTACTTTAAGAATTAAAACTAATGAATTACTAAAAGGCTTATATAATAATATATGGATTTATATTTGGATATTAAAATTATTTCTAATATTTTTGATAAAGGAAAAACATTCAAATCCATAAGATAAAATGCCTTTTTATTTTTTTTTTACTCTGAAAAGCCTATGTATTCATCCACAAAAAAAATTTTTTTTCCTGAAACAAAATACTTAAAAAAATTGAGGTGGTCTATTTTTAAAAGATTAATATAGGGATAAAATACCCTTAACCCTAGTTTTACTAAGAAAAATATAGAAACATTTGGTCTGATCTTTGTACCTGTTCTCTGCATAGGAAGAGAGTACAACACAAAATTAAATCATGATAAAAACAAGAGCCTGGCAGGGGTGTGTTGGCATAGAATGATATTTCACTTTCCATAATTTTGTTTAAATGCAGGGTAAGAACTTAGAAAAAAATTAAATGATAGTATTATAATATTCTCATTATGAGGGATTGAAAGTGTTTGAATTTTAATTCCACTAGTCTCCTAAAGATGACAGTGAAGAATTTCTACAGCACTTGATTGATTGTAGAGCGAATGAAGAGTTTTTTGTTTGTCTTGCTTTGCTTTTTGGTACTGGGTATTGAACCCAGGGGCAGTTAACCACCGCGTTGTCCCCAGGCTTTTTAATATTTTATTTAGAGCCAGGGTCTCATTGAGTTGCTTAGCGCCTCGCTTTTTGCTGAGGCTGGCTTTGAACTCACTATCCTTTTGCCTCAGCTTCCCAAACCACTGGGATTACACAGGTGTGTACCACGTGCCTGGCCCCAGCCCTTTTTAAAATATTATATTTAGACATAGGGTCTCACTGAGTTGCTTAGGAGTGAAGAGTTTTGATATTAGTTATCTAGTTATAGGGGAAAAAGATTTGGTATTTGGCTGTGGACATTTGCAGGTTGGACTTGCACTTGCCCAGACAATAGCAGGGTGGGAGCTGCTTGACACCTGCAGATACCACAAAAATGATTTTTTTTTGAGCAGGTTTTTATGTCAAACTGTCATCCCTCTAATTGTTTTGCCATCATAGTCCATATCCTATAACAAGATGGTACAACATCAGTCTAAACATTTTTAAAGTAAGCTAAATAATAGATTTATATATCTTCCTTTAAAAAGAAATCAGTAAAACCCTTGCATTTTAGATTTTTTTTTTTAAAGTGGCCTTCTAAAACTAGCTAGCTGCCAATTATGAGTTCATCTCCAGAAAGCCAAGGTCTACCATCTAAATGTCTACAAATGCCTGCCAAATAAAGTAGGCTTTAGCTTAACTGATGCAAATCTACTTCCTTTGGAAAACAAGCCTTTCAAAGAATTTCAGTGACTTTTTATGATCTCCAGCAGACTAAGTGAATAAATAAGTAAATAGCCAAATAAAATGATTATATCAAGTCAGCTAATATGAAATCTGTGCTTGCTGATGCTAGGGAATCTTGATTCAATTACTGAAGTCATTATATCTTTTATTTTTTTTAAGCTTTAAGAAAGCACTTTAGAGGGTGCTTACTATTGGATTTGTGTAACTCACTCAAATTGGCAATAAGAAGGAAGAGGAAGCTTATTTCTCTAAGGAAAGGTAGATGGTGCCTGGAAGCACAGTGGCTTTGCAGCAGTGGGGTGTCCCTTGAATGAGACGGTGACGTCATCCAGAGAATACATAAATGAATTAGCAGCAGGCCCTCTCCCTGGACCTGCATCTGCGGCTCTGCTTTCTATTCCCTCATTTTTCAAGGACCATTTCTTCTCTCATGCTGTAAATCTTCTCCACTTACCCTGTGGTCTTGTTCCGTCAATCATTCACCCTCTTCTTTATTTCAGTGTTTCTTCTCTCTTCACCATCTACAAACACAACCAGATTTCTTGTACCACAAATGATTCCTTTCTCCATTCCATGCATGCCTGTCTCTCTTTCCTTCCATGGTCAAGCTCCAAGAAAGCATTCTCGGATCAGCCCTTCCTTACCCGGCTCTAATGCTCAGCTTGGTGGCCAGGTTTCCTCACTCCTTCATGTTGGAAAAAAATGTGGGGAATTTCCTAATAGCCAAGCCCAAGCAGTATTTATTATTATTATTATTAGTTCATTTTAGTTATACATACTGTTAGGGTTCATTTTGACATAATTAGGAAAGCATGGGATATAATTTGCTCTAATTCAGTCTCTAGTACTTCCTCTTTCCCCCCTCCTTCCTCTGGCTATTCCTTTTCCTCTACTGATCTTTTTATTTATTTATAGATCTTTTAAAATTTGTGCCTCATGGGTGTATACCTGAAGGTGAGATTCACTGTGTTATATTCATATGTGAACATAGAATATAACATCTATGAATTCATATATGTACCTCTCCCTCAATCCCCTCCATCTACACCACTAATCTCTTTTCTCTTTTCATGGAATCAATCCCCCTGTCTCTGCCCCCTTGTTTTCTTTTCTTTTCTATTTTGATTCTAAACAGTATTTTTAAACTCTCATCCTACTCCATCTCTCTGAAGCATTTTGCAGGCAACCTGCTTTTCTTTTAAATTCCTTGCATATTTGATTAGTAAGAAACCAATTATTCCTACTCTTTTCCCTTGGAATGCTCTTTCATTGCTAATGGCTGCTTTTCCTTAAAGAATGATCTACATTCCTGGTCTTTTGGACATCTCATCTTCAATACTTCCTTAATGGATTACATGATGGCTTTCATGCTAGTGACTTTGTGACTGCCACGTACCCATCTGCTCAGAGGATACCTCCTGCTGGGTGCTCCTCAACCATGCAAGTCCATATATCCTGGCTGCACTCCTCCCAGGTTCTCTTGGGCTGTAGCTGTGAGGATATCTCTTACCCCATTTTGTGGTCAATATCTAAAGCAGTTTCCTCCAGGAGAAATCCAGCCAATCCCTTTCCTTGACTCACAAAACCAGAAAAGCAAGCCATCAAGGTAACACAGACTTAGCAGCATCTGTCTGTGGTCCCAGCTACTTGGGGGACCAAGGCAGGAGGATCTCTTGAGCCCAGGGGTTTGAAGCCAGCCTGGGAAACATAACCAGACCCCAACTCAATAAACAAACAAGAGTAACACAGTGAGAGAGGCTGAGAGATTTGGAGTAGAACTTTGTCAGTGTGAGTGGGACCCAGAGAGACAGATGTTGAGATGATTCGTTACTGTTCAACCTCACAGAGAAGGCACATTAAAAGAAAGCTACATTGAATAAACCTTTAGACTATTACAACAGACTTGATTTCATTTCCCAGGTCCTCATATCATGATCAGAGGCTTGCCTGGCTCACAGTAGAATTAAGGATGTACAACTGACCATTCCTTGGAGCTCTCTGCTTCATAAGAATGTCCATGTTTCCAGCTCCAAAGGAAAAGGGAGACTTGGAAGTCTGGAAACCAGGTCATTTTTGCTTATTTCCTAAATTATCTGACATTTGCCAAGACTCTATTTTGTGTCAAATTGAAAAATAAAGATTTTTGAAACTATAGGCATAATAAAATAATTGTCTTGGGTTTGCATACTATTTGAAAATTACCAAGTTCCTTGTTCCAGAACAGAGATAATGGGGAAAAGAATAATAATTGTTAAAAGTAAAAAAAAAATGGCCTTAAATAACCCATTTTCACAATCATGGATACAAGATTGAATTTGCCTTGCTGATTGAGTTAATAACATGATAATATCTTTCCACCTTTTTTTGGTGCATTATAAAGTATATAATGATGGGATTTGCTATTGTGTATTCATACGTGCATACAATATAACAATATAACAATATAATTTGGCTAAGCATGACAATATTTCAAGAAATACATAATTTGAAAAATGGTCAACTTCCAGAAGCTGACTGTCCATTTGATGAACCAGAGAAGTATCAGACGGCAAGGACAATTTTTTGAAGTCACTTTTGTTCATGTTCAGTAAAATTCTGACTATGGAGAGGACTCTACCATTATGATATGAACACAAATCTTAATCTTAAAAGAATAAAATCATTTAAAAGTAAAAAAAAGAAATATGAAATTTGAAACAAATAGCAGCTATAAAATATAGCATTTGACCACTAGAATTGAACTTTAAGAGAACATGAACTTGTGAAATTTTGTCTTTCATGTTTTTCCCAGCCTGGAACATCTCCTAGGACATTCTAAATGCTGCATAAAAAGTTGGGCTGGGGATGTATCTCAGTGGCAGAGCACTTCTCTTGCATGCAGGAGTTCCTAGATTTGATACTTAGTTTCATAAAAGAAAAAACAATACTGGTTATTGAGTGAAGCCTCTAATCATATTTGTATAATTCAATTTTTAAATGCTTTTCAGCATGTTTGTTATATTGTTTCTGATATTACTCATGAAAAGCAATAAAGAAGTCCCAGAAACAGAAACCAAAAAAGTTATTTTTTAAGTTTGAAAAAAGAACAGTAATTCATTTGTATGCCCAGTTCTACCATGGTTGTTTCAACAATGAATAAATATATCCAAGTACTATATAAATATAACGGTTTAAATATACATGAATGTTATAGGACTTCATTTTTAAAATGTAAACAATTGGGTGCATATATAATTATAATGTTGAAAACATGTTTTTTGCTTCCAACCTTGCTGATAATTCTTCAATTATAAGATCAACAAATACAAAACAGCACAATTTCACTAGAAATGTTTACATTAGAGTCAGAAGAAGATAAATAACAAACAATACCTATTCATTCAATACCATCTGGAGTAATTTTATATTTCCTTAAGGGAGTGAGACATGCATAACTAGTAAGAGCCCTAAAAATCATACAGTCTGAGGAAGCAATCCTATTTAGATCCACACATATTGGGCTGTGATAGAAGAGTGTTAGATTACTTTGACTTATATTTGCCTTTGGAAGCCTCTGTTTGAAGTGAGTAGCTTTGAATTTGCTTATATCAGCCTTCACTAACTGCTGTCACTATTTCTATGAACTCTTTTATTAATAGCTCCCCAACACCTGCACTGGGGGATAATTAGAGACTATCATCAGGTTCCTAATGGGTACAGATATCTGATTCCACTTTAAATATGTTTGGGATTACTTATAAGATCAAGATTTGAGTTCATCCATTGTAGTGTTTTTGAATAATTTTCTTCTTGTTAAGGATTGAATGTTTATAATGCCCCCAATTTAGGAGCAGAAACCCTAACACCCAAACACTGGTATGGTGAAGTGGGGTGATCAGATCAGGAGAGTGGTGCCCTCAGGAATGTGATTAGTGCTCTCATGAAAGGGACTGCTGGGATCTCTCTCATCCCCTTTCAGTCATGTGAGAACATGGTGAGAAGTCAGCAGTTTGCAACTCAGAAAAGGATCCTCACTAGAACCTGATTATCCTGGTACCTGATCTCAGACTTACAGCTTCCAGAACTGTAAGCACTAAATTTCTGTTCTTTATAAGCTACCCAGCCTATGACACTTTGCTATGGCAGCCCAGACAGACTACACTAACTCTTCCACAAGAAAGAAACAACAGAAATAGAAGTGATAGTCCATCTAAATCAAAGTTTTTGGAAAACTATATTCCTTAAATTTTTTGGTTCTTATTTTTTATTTTGAAACATGATGCCATGTTTATGGATATTATTTCCATTCTAAACTCTTAGTGGAAACTATTTAGAAAGTGTCTGACTTCATGAAATAAATTAAGTAACTTATTTGTTTTCAAGTATATGTCCAAGTACAATAAAGCCAAGAGGATAACTAATATTCATCAGAATCTCACTAAGTAATAAATTCTAGAGTAGATGCTGGGTCTACCAAGGTGAGTTAGACATGCACTCTTTCCTCAAGGGACTTGCAGTGTAGGGGACAGGGAGACAAGTGCACTAGAAGATGCAGGACACAGTTCAGTGTGAATCTTTTCCTAAAGTCTCCCTTTGACTTTCACCTTGACTTTCTTGGGTCCCTTTCTGCCATCTTTCTATGATGTCGTTGGTCAAATCTCGTCCATTCAATTTGTGTTCCTCAAATGCTTCCTACATGACTAACTCCACATAACTATGAAGAAATCATATATCCCACAATTAATCTTTATGAAGTTACATCTAATAGAATACAGATAACAGATTGATATATAGCATGTCAGTGGTGATAATATAATATAAGCTGATTGAGGACCTTGGGTGGGAGGCATATGGTCTCATGTTTCAGTCAGGAAATGTCTTCCAAATAAGCTGGCATTTACAAGGAGATACTGTAATAGCATGACTGGGCTCCACAAACCACTCTGTACTTGGAAGGGAGTGGGTCTTATTCATCTCTGTATCCCTCATATCTAGCAAGGCTTGAAACATATAGATAACTCATTAAGTGTGTGGTGAATTGGTGCATGTGAACACACTCACTCTTGGGTAACTTGGATGTGGGCAGAAGAAGAGGGTGAGCTGAGAAAGCAGAGACCCATAAGGGCTGAGTCTAGCTATTCAGCCTGGCCTAGGTCTCAGTTCTACAAACTATCAGCACCAGATTTCTATCAGGTATGTAGTGACAAGGTTCAAGGTTGTAGTGGAGATCAAGACCTGCTGTTAGCAGGGTTGCTTCATAAGGCTGAGCAGGTTGTGCACTGAAAAACTCTAGAAAGGATACCATAGACAAAATTGGTGACTGATTTTTCTATCATAATAATGAATGGGCTGGAGTTGTGGCTCAGCGGTAGAGTACTCGCCTAACACATGTGAGGCCCTGGTTTGATCCTCAGCACCACATAAAAATAAATAAAGTAAAGGTATTCTGTCCAACTATAACTAAAAAAAAAATATAGAAAAAGTGAAAACATACATATATTTTATGATATATGACTTATATTTTTAACTTTTCGGAATGTATAAATAATATGAATGTTTATTAAATGAAATTTTAAAATATTAGACATTCTATTGTCCACATTCTTAGTGAATATGGTTGAGCATTTCTCTTATCATTAAATATTTGCTGGTAATGTGCTTCTAATATGGGTTCACAAGATTTATCATCTGAAAAAATACATCATGATTTATTTTGCCAATTCTTAATTATTGGCCATTTGATTTTTAAAATATATATTGTATTTTTTGCTCTTCTGGGTGATCCTTTGATTGTATTTCTGACATTTTCATCAGGGGGTTATTTTAGTAATCAACCTTCAAAGCTAATCAGCCTTTGGAAGCAGATGTTCTCTTTGCTCCTTTAGTGAGGGCATTTCTTTACTGTATTGCATGATTTAATTTCACATGTATATTTGACTAGGTTTAGAATTCTGTGTCTTTATTGGCATAATGGAATAAGCCGGTGAAGAACAGCCAAGCCTGTGCTTTAGCCTGTCTTGCCAATTGATACTCCTAATCTATCTCACATGTACACAATCTCCAGGGACTGGCACAAACGGGGAGGAGGGTCCTCAGAAGAGCTGTGGCTGTGGTTGACTGAGGGGGACACAGCAGTCCCAGTGATGGAGCACCTGGTGTACCTGGGCTGTCTCCCAGGGTTTTAGTCAACTGTTTTGCTGCTGTGACTAAAAGATCTGACTAGAACAATTATAGAGGAGGAAAAGTTTATTTGGGGGCTCGCAGTTTCAGAGGTCTCAGTTCATAGACAGGAGACTCCATTCCTTGGGGCTCCAGGTGAGGCAGAACACCATGGCAGAAGAGCGTGACTGGGGGAAGCAGCTCACATGATGATCAGCAAGGAGGGAGGGAGAGAGAGAGAGAGAGAGAGAGAGAGAGAGAGAGAGAGAGAGAGAGAGAAGAACTCAGCTCTCCAAATATATACCCCAAAGACACGCCCCCCAATGACCCACCTCTTATAGCCACACCCTATCCACCTTAAGTTACCACTCAGTTAATCCCTATTAGAAAATTAATTCATGAATTGGGTTAAGGCTTTCATAATCCAATGATTTCATCTCTGAATGTTCTTGCATTGTTTCACACATCAGCTGAAACACCTCACATCCAAAGCATAACACCCAGGAATTGGTCATTTTTCTTCCTATTCTTGGGGATAAAAGTCTGCAAGATTTTTCTCTGTTAACTAGAATACCTTGACTAAATCCTGCTGGAAGGTCAGCAGAGTCCAGAGGGGTTTTTACAAGCTGAAACTGTATCCTTCTGAAAAAGGTCCTGCTATGGTTTGGGTGTGATCTTCAAGGATCCATGTGATTGGATCCTCTGAATATTTTGCTCAGTAGTAATAGTGCAGATTTTAAAGATAATGATTTTTTTTTCCTTCTGCCTGTAATTCAATGACCAAGTGCAATGTTTCTACAAGGAAGCCACATAGGATTATATCAGTTCCTTTTCTCCTAGTGCCTTGTCATTCCACATGTCATCTGATGATATATGATCTTGCATTGTGCGGTGGCTCTGCCCATTTATCTTGTCTCTTTAACTCAGTGATGTTCTGTTTGAGCCAACAGAGGTTGATCAGTTAAATATACTCCACACACAGTAGATAGGTCTGTACTTTATTTCCTGTTTTACATATTTTATTTGATAAGAGAAATTAGTTCAGGAATACAGAACAATTAAGAAATGCATTACTTTCTTCAGTATACAGAAGTGGTTCACTTGACAAGAGTAAGTAGAGTCTCTCAGGCATCCTAAGTATGGCACGGAGGTGAGCGTACAGTACTGCTTTAATAAATACTTGACAATGAAGTTCCTTGACCTCTGGGTTCTTGTCTGATTCAGAATGAGGCGGAGGCTGTAGTCCATGCCTATGCTGGTATCTATCCGACTCCTTGTTTTGCCCCTGATCCTTTATAACTGTGCTTAGGGAGATTTTGGTTCACGTTGTTACCATGACCATCAGGTGTCAAGACAGCAGTGGAGAATCAGCAAACTTCTACAAAACGGTGGAGCCTGCTGGCTAAGACAGGGCCTTGAGATCTGACCCCCAGTTCTCTTGCTTATGCTGTGTGACTTGGGAAAAAATAGATAATTCTGCCGAAACTAGATGTGTTATGTGCAAAACCAGAATAACAGCATAAAAATACCTGGCCCAGTAAGTCCTGGTTATTCCATGGTATAATGCATTGAGCCTAGTATTCAACCCACAGTGACGTTCTATAGACAAGGAATCTATTATCACTGAGCCGAGTCCAATATTTTATTTCCAGGTGTCATCTAGGTATAGTATAGCACTCATTTCTGTTTCACAAGATTAGAAGGTTCTCTGGCCACCATTCTGCTGTGCTGTAGGTCTAGAGGTCTGGAGCTGAAGGGCCACCTTATGGAGTCTAAGGGATGCAAAATTTCAGGGGCCTTTTGGATTTTAATTCCTAGTTTTAATTTAGTTCAGCATGTTCCTGTATACATCTGTCACTCTGTCTCTCCTCTGCTTTCAGGTAGTTGATGAAAGATAAAGACACAACATCAAGTACTACAAGGAACTTGTCTATCCCATCATTATTTTTCTTCACCACAATTTAGATCATTTATCTGAATTTTATTTCCATCAGATTCTTGTGTTTTATATGGGAGGCTTTGCATATAGATATCAACTCTATTGGAATAAAATATTTTCAATAATAATCCTAAAAGCAATATTTATGACTTTAGCTGGAGTTAAAGGCAACAGCAATGTTTTACATTTACCTAATTTTGCTAAATTACGCACAGGAGTTATTTCTTTAACCCTGGAGATTCATAGAGGCAAACTTTATGAAAATAAGGAAAATGGTCCTAAGACAGAAAAGCCTTATGTAACCTCAATAAACACCATAGCTCATAAGTTGCTGAACAGAAAGGCACTGTTAGGCACAGTTGTTTATTATATCAAACAGCATCAGATTTTCAATGGTCTTTATAGTGGAGGAAATTAGAGCAGGTTTTCAATTCAATTCCGAACATAAAATCTACCTCAATTGTGCTAATAGAAAGCCCTAATGTTGATCTTGGCATAACTTCTAAACTTTTAAACATTAATGCTTTTCATTAGTCATAATCACCATTAAAACTTGAGCACCCTTCATAAAAGTAGTCTTTATTTTCAGATGCCAAAACCTAAAGCAAGATCAGTTGAAAATTCTAAATGCAATAAAATGTCAGGCAGAAATATATGATGGTAGAAATATTCATTTTCATAGAGTTTCAGCTGTCTGGGAGCCATGGATAGTCTATTTGGTATATGTATATAGCTTAATTTATAAGGATGATCTTGTGATATTATTTAGGGTATTTCTGGAATAGTTGCACTTATTGCTTTACCTTATAATGTTAGAGTGTTTCTGTTGATACAAAATGATCCTGCAAATAGCTGTAAGCCTGCTCTTATGTTCCTGAGATGCCTAACCTTTACTTGATTTCAAGAAATCTCTTAAAACTCTCAATATAAGTGGCTGTGGGGCTTGGCAGATGGGAAATGTAACAATAGCAGTCATATAGGGCAAGTGGCTGAACTTCTTTCCCATGCACCTTGGACTGATTGGAATAAAAGGACACTGCAGATTTCTTTCTGTAACTCTAACCAGAAGCCAACTGAGTGAATAATCCACCATGTGAAAAATCCAACCCTCAAAGCATAGAAAGGAGATATTAAAATCCAGGTTCTTTCAACTAGGACCGAGATTTATTTCCAAAGGTGAGTGCCTATGAGGTTTTCTGGCATGCTTTCTAGTACTGGATGACTTTATGTTACCATTGTACAGTGGCCTCACAGAGAAATTTCCCATGTTTGCCTTTCTCTTTTTTACAGCAAAATGTCTGGATTATCTTTGCTATGTAAGCTATAAAACCAGACTAATGTTTAAAATGACTTCTGGTTTGCAGCCTCTTCCAAGTTCTCTGTAAAATGGGTAGGAAGTACGTTAAAACGTTTAAATTCAGAGTTCCATGTAAAACGAAGGCAGGCAGACAAACATTACTACAAATTTTCAATAATAAGGCATTTGGAGCTAGGTAGCTAAAATGTTAGAGTAGTCTGTGGTATATGCTTAGCCTCATGAAACCTAGCAGCTTCACTTTTTTTCTAAGTAAGTAGAAACATGATTCATCTTTCTGTCCACCCAAGGACTGCTCCTGTCTCAGAGACCCTGGCAGGGTCTGGTGTAGCAAAAGCACCATCGACAGTGACAAAGAAAAACACACCAGCTACTTATTAAGGTCAGAATTGCCCTTCACTTCTCCATGTAGCATCTGCTTGGTAAATCTCCCCAGTGATGGAGGATAGCCTGGGAAGGAGATAGGTGGGGATGCCCTCACTTGAGAATGGAGGTTCCTACCTGCCAAAAAGCTCTGGGGAGGATGGACTCAAGGTAAGTTTTGACAGAAGGAATATATGAAAGGAGATAAATTTTTTCCCAGATATTTCATATATGTATTTTATATATATTTTTTATAAAACCTTCAGTAACTGATAAGCAGATTTTTATAAATATCAAGACAGATTTTTATAGAAATAATGGAAAAGGAGAGCATTAGGGAATTGTATTTAGGGTTAGGAGGCAATAGAAATCATCTTCGTCTTGACTTGTAGCCTGTCTACATCAAGTATCTGGAAATAGCATGGGAAGCTTTGAAAGCACGAGAGAATTTTCCCCAAAGATAACTAGAATATTACTGAGAGTATATCAGATTTCTCAACAACACTGGAGACTAAGTATCACAAGTGATAGCCTACCTTCAAGGATTTTTTTTCTTAAAAATCACAACACAAATGCCTCAAAAGCTTCACATGTGCTTTGGTATGCTGTGCTATAACTGCTAAGTCCCAGGAGGCTCCCTTTCATCCTGTTTTGCTGGGTTATCTTGCTATATTGTTGACTTTTGCAGGATTCTAATCAGAGGGCACATTGGTTAATACAAGTTCTAACTAGAAAGCAGCAAGTTAATCCAATATTGCACAAAATAGATGTTCTGACTGGAGAGAGTGGAGTTTCGTTTCAGAGTGGCTCTTGGTAAATATTGTTGGGCTCTGGGAATTCAGTCAGGGAGTGTACTAATTAGCCTCTGAGGAGGGACCAGGGAAATCCATATATTGGCCATCTCTCTCCAGAAAGAAAAGAAAAGAAAAGTTCTTTACCTTTTCTGACACCTAGGAACAGAAAACATTATTCTGAAAACTCAGTAGAACAATAAATATCTTAGAAGATTTTATCATGGGAACCATTAGAGTATTTAGGCTGTCTTTTAAATGAATATCTGTCAACAGGATGAAATAAAAAAATGACCTCTAAGAAACAGGTCCACAGAGCAATGAGAAGAGAATGGATTGTACTAATTAGGATTCTTTGTGTTGCCAGGGACGGAAAGTTCAATACATAATAGATGGAGTGAAGAGGGAAATTAACTAGTTTCTGTATATGGAATGTCCAGGAGTATAATGGTTTTACACTTTGCTTCACAGGGGAGCCCATAATATATTCTCACAGATTGATTTCTCACTGTCCATATCTTCAAGAGGAGAATCATCCTCCTACCTTAGAAAAGGGTGGCTGCAAAAACTCCAGTCTCACCTTCCAGGTTCTGTATCCATGGAAACAGTGCACCTACCTCTCAACCAGTACACTCTCTTGTGGCCTCTTGGCTGGTAGGTTCAGGAGCTCATCTTGGAACCAAGGCCTGAGGCTGAAGATTATCTAACTGACTACGTCTTGCTCTGAGACTTGACAGATCATAAAGGCTACAGTGAATCTATGAGGTCAGTCAGGAGACTTTGTGTGAAAAAAGTCAAAATAAAAACCAAAGAGGCAAACAGCAAGGACCTAGTACTTAGAATGAGATTAAGGTGACACAGCAAAAAAGGATAAATATGAACTTATAATTAAAACAGAATTGAGTGCAACAATGAGGACTGCAAAAATTTAACAGAATGACAAAATCAAAATGCACATTGAAAATTGGATAAAAGATAGAAAATATTTAGCTATGGTATGGAGAAAAAATGTTAAGAAAATTTTCTGGAGGGCAAAGAAAAAGAAAAAAAAAGTTATAAGAATCAGAGGGGGGGAAAAGATCCAACTTAAAATTATAGGTATTCCTGAGGAAGAATTTAGAACAATGGGAATAGAAGTTATAATTGTGCATAATTGAAAACAGACCTTCCAGACATTAAGAAAAAATTATTTAGGTCAAAGTACTTATATTGGTCTAGGAAATGTTAATGAAAAAGACACTCACTTAGATATATCCTAGATAAAATTTTCAATTACCAGGATAAATAAAAATTCTAAAGTTAACCAGCAAAAGAAATAGGCTGTCTATACAGAAAAAGTAATTCTGTCCTGATTGCTGACTTCCATTAAATAATTAACTCTGTATTATATCCAGAATTTTGATGGAGTGATGCTATGGCCCCCAAAATTTATAATCAGCTAAATTATTATGTATGGATGGAGACAACAGATATGGCTGTAATGAGAAGATATAATATTTACTTGCATATATTAAAATGAAGTTACTATGAACATACTCCAGCCAACTGACAGCTATATCAAACAAAAAATCACGAAACACAGGGGCATGGTATGTGCTATGGACTGAGGTTTATATTTTCCTCAATCCCAAATCCATGTTAGATCCCTAATTCTCAATGTAATGGTATTTGAAGGTGAAGAAATTGAGTTTGGATGAGGTCCTGGAGATGGATGTGTTGGTACCCCCATAATGTAATGACAAAATTAGGGTTTCTCTTCTCTCTGTCCCATGTGAGGATACAGCAATGTGTCAATCTGCAAACTAGGAACAGGGCCTTCATTAAGAACATGATCTGGCTTGTACCCCAATCTACAATTTCCAGTCTCTAGAACAGTGAGAAATAAGTGTTTATTTTTTTTTATGTCACCCAGTATGCAACTTTCTGTTATATCAACCTGAACAAACTAAGATAGTATGCAAAGGTTGGTGATGATAACTAGAAACTTTGCAATCCAGAGTCAAGTCTAAATAATTGTAGATATGGTTATAAGAATAAGAATAAATGTAATTGTGTAAGTAATTGCTGAATAATAATATATATGTGTTTTAAAACAGCAATTTAATGGCACTTACCAATTATACACACACACCAATTTATATGTATATTCCACATTGAACTAGCGGAAATGACACAGTGAAGAAATAAGAAAACAGTAAAAATATACTTGTCCTATGTTGAGGGAACTCCAAAAGATATTTAGTTTTTAACTTTAGAAGGAGAGAAAAGGAAATTAAGGAATATTTTGAAAATTCAAATGTAATAAATAGTAGTATTAAAAAAGAGTGTATAATTTCTAAAAGAATAAGGAAGAAGCAATTAAGAAATAACAGCCAAAACTTCATACAGCAAAAGGCTAAAAACAGGAAGAAAGCAATGAAATGTTAAAAAAAATCAAAAAAGAATTCAGAGCACTCAAGACAGCGTATTTTTATGTCATTATATTTAAAGTGTTAATTTCTTCTAATAAAGTAAGAGATCCTTATACTTTGTTATGAACAAACCAAAGTAAATGCTGGTTACAAATCCAAACTTGAGTGATCTGAGCAAAATTGCAAAGTGGACAGTTGTCAGCTCTCCTTTTCCTGCTGAAACAATGAGTAACAAGCAGAAACTGTTAGAATCAACTTCATCAGAACTACCCTGGAAAAGTGCCAAAGATTTACAACAGCCAAGTCAATGCTGAATCTAAAGAAGGCAACTTCAAAATGGTAGGAAATTTTCATAGCATTTTTACTGGTTCTTACTCTTATTCCCTCCTGGCCACAGTGCCAGTCCTGAAGACAACCCCCCACATTCCTAGAGTGGGCTCTGGTCTCATTCTGTAGGCAGCCAAGCTGACTCTGATGGCAAGTTATAATCTATTCCAGCCTATCCGGGGACTACTTGAAGAATTACTGATTTCTGTTGCATCTAGTTTGAAACTTGGGCTGGAAAAGCAGAGTATTGTTCAAAAATGCTGCATGCTAAACATTTGCCTGGGGCAAAAGATTACAGCTGAAACATACAACAGATTGTTTAAAGATGCTTAAGAAGCAAAAGCTGAGAAATTGTCTTCAGGAAATTAGGTTATATAATATTCCCCATGAATATGGAGGAATTTAGAAGGCTCTGTGCATGATTAGCATAAGACATATGCTTATAAAATACCTAAGAAGCTGCTAAGAATCACCTTAGGTTCAATACAAGTCTGGCTAAGTGTTTTTTTTTTTTTTAAATTTTTTATTGTTGATTGTTCAAAACATTACAAATTTCTTGACATATCATATTCCACACTTTGATTCAAGTGGGTTATGAACTCCCACCTTCACCTCATACACAGATTGCAGAATCACATCAGTTACACATCCATTGATTTACATATTGCCATACTAGTGTCTGTTGTGCTCCACTGCCTTTCCCATCCTCCACCCTCCCCCCTCCCCACCTCTCCCCTCCCCTCCCCTCCCCTCCTCTCTCTCTACCCCCTCCGCTGTATAACCCTGAGGGTCTCCTTCCATTTCCATGCAATTTTCCTTCTGGCTAAGTGTTGAAGGAGGCTTTTTACAAAAATCTGCAAAGGCTGGGAAAACATGAATATTTTTGATATTTGTTTTAGATTTGGCTCCTGTCAAAATACTAGCTGAACTCAAGCTAAAGAAGAGACCATTAAGTGACCACACATAAAAAATAGTCTGCAAGAGTAATCTGAGAAAAATCACTACATAAATGGACTATTATAGCTTTAAGTTATAAGTTTAAGGCAAACAAATGAATAAACACACGAAATAACTAGGAAATCCTGAGGAAGAGAGATAATCTGATTTTTAGCGTTACTATACTATTATACAGATGCCCAGTTTTCAATAACAGCAAAAGTCACAGTATACAAAGAAACAGAAAAGCATTGACTATCTAAAGGACCAAAATAAATTGATAACAAACCATCCTTAAGGAAGCCCAGATATAAAACTTATGGAGATAAAGATTTTTAAGCAACTCTCTTAAATATGCTTTAAGATTTAATTGAAACCATGGAGGGAAAAAGAAACAAAGAAAGAAAAAACCAGGAAAACAATGACTAGGTAAAATTAGAGTATACCAAAGAGATAGAGATAAAAATAAAAGGAAAAAAAACATTCTGAAGTTGAGGGGAACAATAACAAATAGAAAAATTTACTAGAGCTATTCAATAACAGTATTGAACAGGGAGAAGAAAAAAGCAGCAAAATTGAAAATAAAATAATTGAAATTATCAAATTTTAAGAGTGAAAACTAAAAAAGAATGAACAGAGACTAAGGTCCCTGTGTGGTACATCATCAAGAACACCAACATGGGCAATATGGAAATTATAGAAAAAGAGAAAAAAAAAAAGAAAGAATATTTGAAAAATAGTAGCAAAACTTTCCCCGAATTTGGTAGTAGACATCAACCTACAAAAGCCCAGTGTTCAGTAAGCTCCAAGTAGGATAAAATCAAAGAACCACAATGACCTAAATTATAACAAAACCATTAAAAGTCAAATACACAGAAAGAGTCTAGAACATAGCAAGAAAGAAGAAGTTCATCATGTACAAGTACTTTCAATAAGATAGCTGGCTGATTTTTTTCATGAGAAATCATAATAAACATAAGTCAATATATTTAAAGTGAAGAAAGGGGGAAACCTTTCAATGGAGAATTTGACATTGGTCACAACTGTTCTTCAAATGAAGAGATAAATAAGGAAGTTATCAGACAACATATCTTTTCTGACCACAATGAAAATAAGCTAGAAACCAGTAACCAAAGGAAAACTTAAAAATCCAAAAATTATGTAGATTAAACAGCACATTCTTAAATAGCCAGTGTGTCCTGGAATAAATCACAAGGGAATTTAGAAAATAATTAGAGAGGAGCATAAATAAAAATACAACATATCAAAACTTATAAAAATCACTGAAAGCAGTGTTCATGGGATGACTTATAGCTATTTACAGCTATAAATGTCTACAGTGATAGAGAAAGATCTTAGGTCAATAACTTAACTTTATACCTTGAGAAAGTAGAGAAAGAATAGCAAACCAACTCCAGCTATCAGAAGAAAGAAAATAATGAAAATTATTGTACAAATAAATAGAGAATAGAAAAATACTGAAGTTTCAATAAAACCATTTTTTAATTTGAAAAGATCAACAAAACATGTCCTTAGCTAGACAGAAAAAACAGTATGCAAATGAAATCATAAATGATTGTGATAAAAAGGTTTAAAATAATTCTATGAATAATTTTATGCCAACAAATTACATAACCTAGAAGGAATGGGCAAGTTATCAAAAATATACAAATTACTTAACTACAAGGGGAAATAGAAAATCTCAACAGAATTATAATGAGTAACAAGAATGAATCAGTAGTCAAACTCTTGCTGAAAAAGAGATGTCCAGGACCAGATAACTTCACTGATGACATTTGCCAATATTTAAAGAATTAACACCAAAAATTCTCAAACTTTTCCAAAAAATTTAGAAGAAGAAATATTTTCTAGCCCATTCTATGAAGGCAGTTATCAAACCAAATAGAAACATTACAAGTAAAGAAAATTATACAAGGGATGTTGATCCTGCATGATTGTGGATCAAAAATCTTCAAAACATACTAGAATAATGAATTTAACCCAGTGCAGGTTACCAATCAACTTACAAAATTTAATTGTAGACTAAAATGAAAGATGCAGAAAAAAAGAAAGTGAAAAAGGAATTCTGTTTATAGTAGCACCCAAAGCAATAGAATACTCAGGAATAAATTTAACCAAAGAGCAGAAACATGTTTATACTGAAATCTACAAATCATTGTTCAAAGAATTTACACATAAAACCTAATAAATGCAAAGATACCCAACATTTGTGAGTAAAAAGACTTAATATTATTAAGGTGTCAATACCATTCAAAGTGATCTACAGGTTAAATTCAAATTCCATTAAAATTCAGAAAGCTTTTTTTTAAAAATTTTTGGCAGAAAAGGAAAAGTTCTAAGTAACTAACAAGATACTTTATGTCTCTGGTTAATTCTTTATTCTGGACATGCATATTAATGAAATCATATGAGTTTTTTTGTGACTGGCTTCTCTGAGAGTGGTAATCACTGAATCTAAGGAAGGCAGAAAACAAGAAAGCATAGTGCATTCCCAAGAACAGTCACTTAAGATACTGATACATGGTTTAGCTAAAAAGCTTATTTGATCATGATTTTTTTTTAATAAGGCAAGGTTGACTTATAATGGAAAATTAAAGAAAACTACCATATTGAATCAATAACAGAGAAAACCCATATTATGATCTTATTATATGAAGAACAACAATTTGATAAAATTCAACTCTTATATAAAGAAAGCAAATTAGGAATATAAAGAAAATTTTTCATCTTGCTAGGGTATATCTACAAAATATACAGTTCTTCTTCTTCTTCTTCTTCTTCTTCTTCTTCTTCTTCTTCTTCTTATTATTATTATTATTATTCTGGAAATTGAACCCAGGGCCTTGTGCATGAGGGGCAAGTGCTCTACCCACTGAGCTATATCCTCAGCCCAAGCTCATATTATTTTTAAGAGTGGTTTTCCCACACAAAATCAAACAAAAGGAAAGGATATTTTACATTGCATTAGAGGACTAGCCAACAGTAAACATTATAATCATTAGAAAGATGAAACACTATCTTTTGTGTGCATATATCAGTTCCCAAGCCCCCAGTTCCAGAGGACACTGTGATGAGAGCCTGATTATATCCTCAAAAAATGCAGTGTAATGGATTGTATAACAGGAGAGGAACCCTGAGCTTAGGGAATCCAAATCTTTTGTAATGGGTCATAAACCTGACTTATTTTTGCCCCTAAAGTAGACATTATCTCCGACTTCCAAAGATGCTTGCTATACATATTTTTCTTCAGGAAACAGTTTGAATATCTGTCAGTACTTCTGTCTACAAAACGTGCAACTACGTAAGAGCCCCATGGGAAATTCGCTTCCAATGCAGAAAGAAATTAGTAACACACGAAACAAAACAACAGCAATACTTCTCCAGTGAAAACTGCAAGATGCTGTTAAGAACAGTTGTAGATATCCTAAATAAAGGAATAATTATAAGATGTTCAGGGAAAATAAGATTCAAAATTGTTAAAATATTAATTATATCCAAATCGATCTATAGATTTGATCCAATCTCACTCATAGTCAAAACATAGTTTTTTATAAAGGAATTGGAAAGTTATTTTAAAATGTATATAGAATTGTAAAGAATCTGGAGTAGTCAAAAATGAAGAACTTATAGTTCCTGATTTGGAGGTTTACTAAAAGCTACAAGACAGGATATTATTGGCATAAACATATTCAGTATAATAACAATAGAATAAAGTCCAGAAATAGACTCATTTACACAGCCAAGTAATTTCAACAATGGTGCTGAAGTGATTTCATTGGAAAAGAAATTTGTCCCACAAATGAAGATGGAAAAACTGAACAAATATATAGTAAAAAATAAACTCTATTATGGCACTCCAAATAAAATTATACAATAACTAAGCAATTCAATTCATAGGAAGATAAATAAAAACATTCTTAAAGAATTCCATTCATGGAAGACAAATGAAAACATATATCCACTAAATGACCTGTATAATAGAATGATTACACCAGCTCCTTTTAAAATGGTCCACAACTGTAAAAAAAAAAGTTCATGTTAATCAATAGAATAATGGATAAACAAACTGTAGAATATCCACACAACAATAATATTTATCAGCAATGAAAAGGAATGATATACTGATGCATGCAACAGCATGAATAAATCTCACGGAGATTGTGCTAAGCCAGGGAGGATGTATATACAAAAAGAGTATATATTTAAATAAAACTCTGTATAGGCAAAAATAATCTGTCATAAAAACAGGACAGAGACTGCCTGGGGCACATGGTGGACTGACTGGCAAAAGGCCAACGGAACTTTTTGGGGTGATGGAAATGTTCAGTAACTTGATAATGGTCTAGGTCACAACATCCTCTGCTGCTTTTGTCAAAACTTATGAATTGTAAGTTTGTGTATGTTACCCGTTATAAATTTTCACTTAAAATAGCTGTAAGACTGTAAATCATCAAAATACAACTTTTAAATACAAAGAGCTTATTATACAAATGTTAGTGACAAGACACAGCTCTTATAATTTGAAAATATGATAGTCCAAACCAACAGTGACAAAACAATTTGTGAGAGAGTACTAAGAAAATTCTCCAGATGCAAAAGTAATTATTTATAAAGAAAATGGAAAAATAAGAGAGATAATAAGAATTAAAAATTAAAAATTTTACATGTCTGAACAGTAGTTTCAGAAGAAGTCAACTAAGAAAACAGAAAAGTAATGAATTTATTAAAATAAAAATACAGGAACAGTTTTCAGAGCTAAAGCAGCAGGCATTTCTATCACTATCATGGAACATCATTTACAGATGTAGAGGTGATTAATGGAATAAATAGTATAAAACATTTTAATATGCAGCTTCTTTATTTGACCTGGACTGATGATGTGGGACAGGAGACTGCTGTTTTTAACATAAGCTCTTCAGCGTTACTCTGGGAGGATTTTAAATTTTTTGTATGTGTTAAACACAAACATATGCAAAATTTGAAGGGATCAGAATCCAAGTGGTCCATCCAAATGTGACTTTTTTAAAAAAGTTTATTTTTGTTGGCTATGTTCTTGCTGTTTAAGACCTATGTTATTATGGGAAGTGAGATGCCATCTCATTTGTAAGACATGAGAAAGATCTCAGCTCTCCAAATACTTAGTATTGCAAAGACTAATTAAAAAAGCAAATCATCAGGATTAAGATCGAAATCATCTGTTGGAAATGCAACAAAGAACAATTGTGGCTTATTGTCAACAAAATAATAAGAGGACTCAACTGCTGCAGATAAAATCTATTGTCTAAGTCCTTTAATAGACCCTCTGAGTTACAAACTATGTTAGTTTCCTAAGGCAACCATAACAAACTACCACAATATGCGTGGCTCACACAACAGAGATTATTCTCTCACAGTTCTGGGTACTGGAGGTCCAAGACAGCAGTGTTCTTTCTTCTGGGGCACATTTCCTTGATTTATAAATGGCCATCTTCTCCCTGTGGGGTTCATATGGTCTTCCCGGTGTGTGTCCCTATCCTAACATACTATTCCTATCAGGACATTATTTGAGGCAGATCAGGACCCACCTGTCCTCATTTTTAACTTAATTACCTCTTCAAATTTCCTATGTTTAAATAGTTATGACTTCGACTTAGGAATTTTGAGAGGACATAACTGAGTTCATAATAATATTCTGGTACCCGTTGTTTAGCAACAACCTTGATTTTCTCCTCAGACATGTTTTTTTTTTTTAATTGTTTGCAATATGGATAGACTGAGAATCTTCCAAATCAGTGGGTTCTCTTTCCTCTTTGTTTAGCATTTCATTCAATTTACCTTCCTTTGCTCATTTTTTACTGTAACAAATAGAAACCAGGCCATATCTCGAACACTTCCTCACAAGTTTTACTTTCCACACAACACTACCGTGCAATGCCAATTTCTTTGATCACTTTGTAACAAGGATCGCCTTTCCTCCAGTTTTCAATAACATGCTCCTCATTCCTGTCTGAGACCTCACTACAAGCACCTTTAGCATCCATATTTCTTCTAAACTGTCTTCAAGAGAATTGAGGCTTTAAAAAAAAAAAAAACCTCAAAACTTTTGCAGTCTTCACTATTACCAGTTCTCACACTGCTCCCACATTTTTGGATATCTGTGAGAGCAGCAATATGCTTCCTGGTACCAAAATCTCTATTGGTTTATTAGGAGAGCCCTATTCTCATTTTTATGGAGGTCTTCACATAGCCAAGGTCATATCCTAAATTCCCTCCTCTTAGCAGGATTTCATTCTTGTATTAGAGCCCAATCATATGATCACATTTTATTCTACCTCTTTAAAGGCCCCACCTCCAAATGAAGTTACCTTCTGAGTTTAGGAATGAACATATGAATTTGAAGGAGGACACAGTCTAGCTCCAGGGTCTACTGAACATTCTGACTCCACTGCATATTGATCTTAAACATTTCAAAACTCATTTGTCATTTTGTGGGGACAAGTGCATGGAGTACTGCATACATGGCATACATTAAGGATGTCTGAGTGGCAGGCCACTCTCCTGTGCTAGGGGTGTAAGCAGCAAACCACTTACTGTGTAGGTACAGCTCTGGGCATAAGGTCCTGTGTTGCAGTCCCTGTGCTTGCTCCACTGCCCACTCCTTGATTTGTCGCTGCAGGGACAATTGGCCAGAAATTATATAGGTGGCTGCCTGTAATATGCCTACTATTGACTGAATATATATACATGGTAACTGCACAATAAAATCAGACCTGCTTCCTGCTTGATTTCCAGAGGTCTTAATTAGGGACTCTGCAGCCAGTGTCTCCTCTACCCTGTTTCGTGGACCTCCTTGCTGGACAAGAGAGAGCCCACACATCAATTATCACTTATCACACAATGTATTAATTAATTACGTGTCAACTTGTTATTTTCTAATCCATTCAAACATTGTCTTTCAATGAGATTACAATTTCTTCATATCCCTCCACTGTGTTTAGAAGAATGCTCTGAGCCCCTATCAGAGCACTCAATCTGATAAACTTGAAATTAAAAATACTTTGATAGAACATTAGTAATTTTACTTCCCTAAAAGAGAATCAGAGCTCTCTGGATAACAAACATTTCTGTTATTTACATATGCCTTAAATTCATTCAACAAAAATTATTGAGTCTTACTGGTTATGTTATAAGCCTGTAAAATAAGATAGTCAACCATGGAGACCTGTTAATGAAGTAAACATAAACAGAATGACAGTTGGAGCCCAAGGAAAATACATATCTAGATACACATACACAGGTTCACATATACAACCTACTAAATATTAATAGATCAATAGGATTAATGAATAAGGAATATCTAAATAAATAATTGAAATTTGTGATATGATTTGTTATGACATGAGATGTTTTTCTTCCTTTTGAGTTTTAAAGATGAAGAAATAGTTGGAGGAAAAGAAAGGACGGTTTTCTTATAAACAAAAAGGTAGAGAAGACATTATTTCCACCCCCAGTTCTTTCCCTGTATTATACTTTCATGATGCCATCTAAAACATTGTGTTTTTTCTTTTAATTTTTCATATCCACTTAGATGTAATAATTTCTTTTTAATAAACTTGATTTCCTTTTGTCCTTTGGAAACTTGGTTACCAGGGGCAAAAAATAAAAATAAAATAATATTCATTATTCTATTTTTGCAAAGATTGATGAAATAAAATCCTTTATAATTTGAGATTTGAGAATTTCTATTTTAAATTGCAGATAAGCTACAGATTTATCTCAAGCCTTTCTCCCATACCCACTAAATCCAGTGGTTACCTAGCAAAAAGAAAAAAAAAGACTCAAGGCAAACTTCATGTGGTCAACAAACTTATGCTGGAGAAATTAGCCTAGATCGTACAAGAGAACTTAAAAAAATTTAGAAGATACATTTGATCCAGGAGGATATCAAGAATCCCAGGGAACTAAATTATTGGTTGGCCCATTGGGAGACTGAAAATATTTCATGGTCCCTGATCCAAGACTCCAGAGAATTTAAATTTGAAACATATTATTCATTTAAAAATATTGAAAAGAACACAAGACCTGTCCGTATCATCTGTTCAAATTTTAAAAATAAAATCAATTACAAGATTGTAGTTAAAAAATAAGCCTTACAGTATAAATACTCCAGTACCTGATTTATACAAAATAATACCAAATGGGTATGCAAAGATTCTTAGAGTTGTCTTATTTATCTAGTCTGTGGGGTCTTTTATCTTAGATGACATTTAGAATTGGGTAATTAAATATCTTTAATATTTAATATTGAATATATGTACTGAATGTATGTACTTAGAAACTACATGTAACAGATCACGAAGAGAAAGGAGAACACAGAAGTAAAATTTAACAAATTAAAAATTCAAGGAGAATCTAAGCCTCTGCTCACTTTGGGCTTTGCACCCAGGAGGGGTTGGGAGAGGGATGTATTTCCCTGTCGATGTCAATTTTTGGCGGATGGTGTCCTGCAGAGAAAATAATTGAACAAGACCCTCGAGAATTCATTTCACTTTTTCATAACCCATACAAAATCTTTCTTGCATTGTGCATACATATATGCAGAACATAAATTAGCTTAGTGAGGGAGCATTGTGTAACTGTCAATAAGCTTTTAATTGTATGCAAGTTATATTACCATCATACCATTAAGTGCTGGGTTAGGAGGAGGAAATACAGAGGTGAAGGGAAACTGTCTCAATGCCCTGCCTCTCCTCTCCTAGACTCTCTTTTAATTCTTTCTCACTTTTCTTCTCATCCCCTCCCCTTCATGTGTGAAGCCTTTGAAAGGACTGTTATCAACTATCACTGAATCAGCCACCTGTCTCCTTGGCAACACTTATGCAGCTTTTACCAGGCTCTGGCTGCTAGTGAGTACCTTCAACCTTGCAATCCTGGAAAAGGAGCTTCAAATTGTTACCATCTGGTATACTGAACTCATAAAATGACAGAAGAACTGTGTCTTAGTCAGTCATAATACTTATGGTTACAAGAAGATGTTTTATAATTCACCAGCAGTGAAACAAAAAAAATAGAAGGAGAGAAAATTCATTTCATAGCCGAAGGAAAAAACATCTGATGAATAATTTTATAAAGAACAGCTTTATCTAGCTCTTAACAACATGTTGTTAGATTCTTACTTCCACTCATATCCATATTGAAGCTTACATGGCTCCATGTCTAACCACCGGTAAGTTCTCTGATCATTCAGTGTGTTCAATTAAAGTGACATTGTTGCCCACCTGCAGGCCCTACACTGTTTCTCCATTCTTCCTGCTGCAATTCCAATTTTGCTACAAATTTCAATTTCAATCCACTTTTTCACCCCACCTCACGCCCCATGGCTCAGGACTAAATCCTGACTAATATAAGCCAATTACAGTAATTTCCTTCTTTTTGCTAATAATCAGTCTAGGAGAAGATTATGTGACTCCGTGTTGGTTAATAAGAAAGGAAGGGAAGCCAACAGGTGTGTTGATCAAAAAGAAATGTAGAATATGTTTCTATAGTTGGACTGAGATGGTTGGTTTGCCTGTGACTTAAGTGTGTCCTCCAAAGGTTCAAGTGTTGGGAGCTTGGTCCCCAGTCTGTCAATGTTGAGAGGTGGTGGAAGCTTGAAGTGGAGGGGATCTGATGGCAGGTGATCAGGTTTTTAAGAGGGATTAATGCTTTTCTCATAAGAGTGCATTCTGGCTCTCTCAGAAAGTCCCCCGAGAGGAAGTTGTGGTAAGTGAGCCTCACATCCCACCTGAGTCTCTCTTGGTTACTCCTCTCTATGTGCCATTCTCCTCACTTCTGCATGTAATCATTTATTTCTCTTTCTGTTTCTCCACCATGTTGGGATGCAATTAGCTGTCAGTACCATGCTGTTGGTACTTTTCACCATCAGAATCATGAGGCAAATGAACTTCTTTTCATTATACATGACCCAAGATCAGGTATTCTGTTATAGCAACATAAAACACACTAATCTATGGCGTAACTACCTTGATCATAAAGGGTGCTGGTCTGAGACAAGAGATATAAAGAATATTATTTTTGATGACACCACTAAACTATTGAATTAGCTAAATTTGAAGTAGTCTAACATCTATAATTCATTTAAAGTAAAAAATAGAATTTTCTTATTGTTTATTGTAATTAGTTTATATATCTATTTATTTTACTTTCTATATACTGAACATGCTTAAACATCTTCATTCCTTTTATTTTCAGCCCCAAACTTCTCAGAGTCCTTCTTTTATAAATTTTGCTCTGATTTTAAAATAATCAAATCCATTCTCACTCATCTAGGTACACCCTGTATTGAGCTATAGATCTATTTATTTAAAATTCAAGTATTTTCTACGGAAGTTGACACAAAAGTATTTTTAGTATGGAGTAGTTAATCATATTGGTTTAAATTCAACTATTTCTTAAGCGATATTACCTGGGAGATTTTATATTAAAGAAAGGAGAGGGAGCAGTAAGGAAACAGTCTATCAAGGGTCCTGCTAGATAGAAGAATAATACAAGAGTTATTGAGATCTGAGACGAACAACACGGAGCCAGGTACGGAAACCAGGAATAGTGCAAGAACTGTGTTTTAGAAGTTGTACAAAGAAAAATGCAGAGTGAGAGAGCACCAAGTTCCTATCTTTCCTTCTGGAAGGATGAACTTCATCTAAAACTGATAAATGAGGAAATAAATGCACCGTTGTTCCTTGGTATCTGTTAGGGATTGGTTCCAGTGTACCCCAGGGATATAGTGTACCTCAGGGATTTTGTATCCCTGGGGTACACTGGAACCAATGCTTAATACCATTAAATAAAAGATCCTAGTGTCAGCATATAAACCATGCACATCTTACACTTTCAATCATCTCTAATTACTTATAAATACATAATGGTATTTATATAGTGTAAATACTATGTAAATAGTTATTATGCTCTATTATTTAAGGAACAATAACAAGGAAAAAGACTGCACATGTTCAATACAGATACATTTTTTTCCCGACTTTTTTATCTGTAGATGGTTGAATCCATGGAGTGGAACCTGGGGACATCAAGGGCTGGCCTATATAAGCTTACTACTTCCAGAGTAAAACTCGTTTTGTTCTGTTATTTGAGGGATTGTGGACCTAATCACAGGTGACCCCTATCCTGACACCTATACTTTAAAGTAAACCTTGGAAAAAATACTAAGTAATACCTAGAAGTCTAGAAATGTCACAATAAGGAGAAAGATCTAGTGAGGAGATGGATCTTCTTAGAACACAGCAATGAAATCCTATACCAGCAGCTTGTTTTATTCCTAAATGTGCAAATATCTTGAGGAAAAAGAGGGTCATAATGATTGTATAAACTTATTACAACAGAAAAAGCTAATGATGAAGGAAACATGTTTGCTATACAGAACTTTAAAACATCTCTAATTAGAATATTCAGAAAAAAACTTGCGATTGTTTTTAATAAAATAAGAACAGGATTAAGGGTATATTAAGATTTTGAAGAACTTTCAAAAGACATAATTGCAATAATTTAAAAAAAAAGTTAAATGGAAGGTCTTTTGAAAGCAAAGTGACCAAATTTCCCAGAATGTAGAACAACAACATGTAAAAGACAAAGATAATTAGAAGGCGAAAATAGACTTATAAGATCAAACCAGGAGGTGCAGCGGCAGACTACTGGCGGTTTTAGAAAGGGAGAACATAGAAAATGAGGAGAGTAAGTTATTAAGAAAATAACAGGGAACAATATCTTAGAACAAAAAAGGACAGTGATTTTCAGAGCAAGACATTTTAACAAGCTTCTACTTGGAGAGCAGCTAGCATAGAGTGCATTTATCCCAGGAAAAAGCATTCCAAGCACCAGGTAAGCGTACTGGCATGCTGGGAAATCTTGAAGATATGATAAGAAACATTATTCTTTGTTCAAGAAGGAAAATAAGTTAATTAGAAACTACAAACAAATGAACCCAAACCCCCCAAATCAAAAACAAATTCCTAATACTCTTTCAAAACGTCATAGGAAAAGACACCTGGAAGATTAATCTATCATCTTGCATAGAGATCTTCGAGATTATGATTAAGACGTCATAGCTGCTGTTCAAATTTTAAAAGATAGCAGGCAGAATAACTAAAAACAATATCCTCATCAAGCATTCTTAAAAGAATTGGGAAGATCCTCATCTTTCTTTGTGGGAAGGGAAGATACATTATCTGATTAATCAGTCTGCTAAAGACTTTTAGTTAAATGTTGTGAATTATCTACATGGAATTATTTCCTTTCTCTTAGAGAGAACCATTATAATAAAATAATAAAAATTAATCTAAGAGGACAGAAAATTTTGAGGGAGAGATCATCAAAAGAAAGGATCAGCAGTAGTTTACATACAGAGCCCCAGTTTCCTGGAACAGAAGGAAAATAGGGAAAGAATCTACCCTCCCAAGCCCCTGAAGGAATCAGAGGAATTCTCTAGGAAGATTTAAGTGCATCAAGAACAAGATCTCTCTCTTATTTTTTTTTTGCATACAATTCTTAATACATCTTTATAGCACCATTTATCATATCTCTGTTTGTATATAAGATATGTTGACACCAAATTCACATCTTCATACATGTATTTTGTATAATGATGACCATCTCCTTCCACCATCCTAGCTAATGGCATAATTTGGCTTGAACATACTTTATATACAGAGTTACAAAAAATTGTGCTATGAATGGATAATTATGAATGTAATGCACTCCACTATTGTCATGTATGTAAGAAATAAATAAATTAATTAATTAAAAAAAAGAATAAGACCTCCATATTCTGGCCTTCCTGGATCACCCCACATGAGGGGTGGAACATTCCCAGTCACCTATAGTGGGGTTGTTTTAGTGACAATTACTTTTCATTGCTTTTTAAAAATTTATTTCTTATGGCACAAAAGAATATGTATTGTATATATACACTACAAAGCAATAATAAGAAAATGCTGGTGAAACCCAAACCAATTTAAGAGGTAAAATGAGAAGTGATAACGTGATGTAAATGCTGTATGAGTTTCTCTCCTATATCCTGTCTCCACTATCCCCACAATCCTGGATCACACATTCATCATTTGTATACTTTTTTAAAAAATAGAACTTTGCTATATGCATGTTTTTGCTGAATTGTTTATTTATTTAGGTTTCAAACTTTATGAAAATAATATTCTTTCTCTTTCTCTATGTTTCCAATTTCTGCTTTTAATCATTCAACCTTGTATTTGTATGATTTTTTTGGAAAAGTTCAGAAAGTACATAGTTCAGCCTGTATGAGCCTTATGGTCTCTGTTGCCACTACTCAGACTTGTGTAGCAGGAAAATAGTTATAGACGACAAATAAACAAATGGGTGTGGCTGTTATTTACAGAAGCAAAAAATCTTAGGGATATGGCTTGTATTCTTTAGTTTGAGCACACCTGCAGAATAGCTGTATGTGGGATGTTTGTCTTACTGAATACAGTGTTACCAGACAGTGTAGGAGGAACTCAATAAATATTCTTGAATAAAGGGACACATATAAACATTCATTCATCTTGGTAACATAGTTCTCTGAATATTTTCTTGAGATCAATTATTAGCAGAACTGTTGGAACAAAGAGTATGGAGTCATGTTGTATATTTACTAGATTTTATCTTCTTCTTAAAAGGGTATTGTGTACCTTGTTTATTCACAGTAGCAGTATATAACAGTGCCTGTTTTCTCACACCCTCATTAAAATTAGTTATTACCAATTCCTTTTACTTTCAGTACTCTAAGTGAAAAACAAAAATACGACCCTGTAATTTTATTTGAATTTTTTATTAGAAATAAAGTTGCTTATGCTTTCACTTATTTTTCTGGTGTTTCATTTTCTTCTTTTTAAAATAAATCTTCACATTCTTTGTCTGTTTTCCCATTCTATTTGTTTCCTGATGATTTGTAAGGATCTTTGCCTGTAATAGAAATTTATGCTCTGCATATATGTCAACGAATGAAGAGCATCCTATTCAGTATCTGGAATAAAAATCTGAAGTTATTTACTCTCGGTAGTAAAGGAGAGTGAAGCAGACCAGCACAGTCTTGGGTGCTGATTTTATATAGGGCTGTTGGAAAGCAGTCAGGGCTTCACAGACTTCAAGAGGTGAAAGAAGGCTTGTATCTCCTTAGAAGAAGTGGGGTTCCTGGAATGATATCTTATTGATTATTTTGCATTCATAAACACTTTTATTGCCAAGTCTGAAAGCCAGACCTTGGTCAGTTAATATCAGAAACACAGGTCCTCACTGATTGGTAAAATTGGTAGAATTGATGCCTTTTCATTTCTTTGCTGAGAAAATTTGTCTTTTGGCTGGAACAGATTAAAATGTCTTCTTCTGGACATTTGCCACAACGGCTAGAGAAAACTCTGTGTGTGTGTGTGTGTGTGTTTGTCAGAGGAGTTTAAAGTTTTATTTAGATAATTTATTACTAGTTTACTTTTTAATTCTTGTCTTTGTAGTCATATTTTTCATGAATGTTCTCTACCTCCACGGTGGTTGGAAAGAGTCCACATTCTTTAAAGCATTTTCAGTATTTTGAAATCTAGATTATTAAACCATTTAAACAATTAAGTCATTATCTGGAATTAAGTATCAGGATCAGTGTTAAGTAATAGTTTAATTTTTATTTCAAAATTAGTTGCCAATTTTCTGAGTCTCACTTACTGAATAACATATAATTTCTCCATTTGTTTGGAGGATGCAGTTATTAAATTATAAAATATGTGTGCATATCATGTGTATGTGCAGGTATTTGATTCCATTTCTACAGTCTTTATCTTTCTATAAAAGTGCCAATATTTTCAGTTATGGTAGTTTTATAGTGTGTGAATAATTGAAAAGTTTAACCTCCATTTAATTTTTCAAGAATGTTTAACTTATTGATGGACATGCATTTTTCTATCTAAAATTTCATATATTTTGGGAAATTTCTACCTCTCTCTCTCAAAATATGACTTGTGTTTTGAACATATGTTCATTAAAACAAATGCATTTAAATTTGGGGGGGAAAGGGGACAACTGCCAACTTTTCCAAATTATCTCCCCATCTGGAAAGACTAAGTTTCTCAAATTAGTCAAATATTTTATTTTTTCTAACCAAAGTGAAACCTCAGGAGATCTAAACTTACCTGGCAATGTTTTGAAAGCATAAAATCCTCACTGTTCAGAAAAAATTACATATGAACAAACTCATTATATCTTGCACAATATTTCTGAAAAATAACAAATTTTCAGAAGTCCATGATGAACTACCACTTAAAAACTACCATATCTTTTAAAAAGAGTTTTGTAAGGTTTTACTTGTTCTGGTGTCTACTTATTTCATATCATTCTTTTCTGTATGTTAAGCATTTGGGGAGATCCAAGATGGAGGGCTGGAGGGAGGCTGCATTCTGTGTTCACTCTGTGACCTGGGATTCAAGTAGTGGGAATACTGTTTCTCTTTGAGTTATTAGAGGACTGCTCCCAACAGCTGCTCCCACTCAGGAATCCCAGCCACTGTGTCCAAATAGGACCTCGGGCTGCCACTTCTATGTGGACCCCCACCTACCAACATGGGGCTCCCCCCGTCACCTCCATCTTGGGACACTGCAACCACTGCCATAGTCCCCTACACATGGTAACCTGCCCCTGGGGAAATGGGACATGGTCTGGAGACAACTGCCAGCTGCAACACTGCACACCACAGAGCTGCATCTCTGAACACACCGCCCAACACCACCACCCAGCCCCACTTGACCCTATACCCCATCTCTGAAAGCAGCCTCCTCCATCTTGGGACATCTTTGTCGCCATCTTTAGTTGGGGCAACTCCCAGCTTGGGACACTGGCTGGGGCCTAGTAGCAATATCAAGGTACCTCGAGTCCCCAACTCCAGCTTTCCCTAACAACCACTAACCTGGCCCAGTGCTTGTGGCTATGTGGTGGGTCCATAGCTCACAAAGCCTGGTACTAAACTGCCCAATACAAAACAGTCTCTGTGACAGGTGTACAGGTCTCAGAGCACAGCCCACAATTACTCCAGAGAGAAAAGTTCCTGATTGGGAAGTAGAAAGGGAGGGGGTGAGTGAGATAATGTTTAGAGACTAAATTAGAGGCCAGAAATTGTGAGGTCTACAGGTGATAAAAGGAGTTAAGACCAGGTGCCCACATCACAAGAGTGGGCCCCAAAGGAGATCCTTGGGTTGCAGTCTCCCATCAGGGACCAGCAAGTGCTATATCCCAGGTCCAGGAACTCCATCTACAAGACCAACCTCCCACACTAATAACCTTCACCACCCTGAGGGTGGAGACACCAGCAAACATCAGACAACCCCACTCATTGAATAAGAAGGGAAGCAGGAAGGATAATGATCTTCAACAACAACAACTTGTATTTTCCTTTGAGATTTTTTTTCTCTCTCTCTTTTTTTTCTTTTCTCCCTCTTCTCCCACCCTCACATCCTCAATATTTGTGAAACCTAGTGCTTTTCATGAATTAGGCTACTAAGGACTGGGACATCTGAATAGTGTATTACAGTTGTGTTGTATATTCTTTAATCTCCTACTTTTAATTTTTCTTAATATTTATGTCTGTTTATTACACATTCTGTATTGTCTCCCACAAATCATTTTCTCTCTTTTCTTCTGCTACTAGCCAACATTTTTAGATTCCTTTTTCATACTTCTTAAGATCCAATAATTCTATATCCTCACCTCCTCCCTCCTTAACATCCCATTGTACACCCCCATGCCCGGTTCTCTCTTTGTCCACTATCAGAAAATGTAAACCATTTTGGAAACTTACTTTTGTTTTGTAGGTAATAATTGAACTCACCGTTTCTGTCCATTGTGACAAAACCATAAGCATTGCAATAGCAGCTATATGAATTGAGGCTGTATATTGTTTGCATTGGGATCTGATAATATTGTTCTCCCCCTTAAAAGAGAGGTATTTTTGGAACCCAGCAGGGACACTATAAGCCTATAGAGTCAAAATTGTAAAACCTCAGATCCACAGTTCTTGGGAAAAGAACTAAGAGGAAAGTTCATTGCATGGAGTTCATTTCTTTTAAGAAGAAAAAGTAAAATAAATAAATAAATAAATAACCTAACATTACATCTTAAAGCCCTAGAAAAAGAAGAACAAATTAACACCAAAAGCAGTAGAAGACAGGAAATAATTAAAATCAGAGCTAAAATGAATGTAATTGAAACAAAAGAAACAATTTAAAAAATTGAAAAAACAAAAAGTTGGGTTTTTTTTGAAAAATAAATAAAATAGATAAACCCTTAGGCATGCTAACAAAGAGAAGGATAGAGAAAACTCAAATTACTAGAATCTGTGATGAAAAAGGAAATATCATGACGAACACTATAGGAATACAGAAGATAATTAGAAATTATTTTGAAAATTTGTACTCCAATAAAATAAAAAATATCAATGGCTTTGACAAATTTTTTGAGTCATATGATTTGTCCAAACTGAATCAGGATGATATATGCAAGTTAAACAGATCAGTTTTAAGCAATGATATAGAAGACACTTTTAAATACCTACCAACCAAGAAAAGCCCAGGACCAGATGGATACACAGCTGAGTTCTACAAGACCTTTAAATAAGATCTAATACCAATACTCTTCAAGTTATTCCATGAAATAAAAAAGGGGGAACACTTCCAAACTCATTCCATGAGGCCAATATCACACTGATTCCAAAACCAGGTAAAGACACACCATAAAAGAAAATTTCAGACCAATATCTCTAATGAACATACATGCAAAAATTCTCAATAAAATTTTGGCAAATCAAATACAAAGACATATAAAAAAGATAGTGCACCACAATCAAGTGGGGTTCATCCCAGGGATGCAAGGTGGTTCAACATATGGAAATCAATAAATGTAATTCATCACATCAATTGACTTAAAATTAAGAATCAGATAATCATCTCAATAGATGCATAAAAAGCAAAATACAGTACCCCTTCATGTTCAAAACACTAGAAAAACTAGTAATAATAGGAACCTATCTCAACATTGTAAAAGCTATCTATACTAAGACCCAGGGCAACATCATTCTAAATGGAGAAAAATTGAAAGCATTCCCTCTAAAAACTGGAACAAGACAGAGATGCCCTCTTTCACCACTTCTATTCAACATCATCCTTCAAACCCTAGCCAGAGCAATTAGACAGTAAAAAGAAATGAAAGAAATATACATAGGAAAATAAGAAAAAATCACTATTTGCCAATAACATGATTCTATACCTAGAGGATCCAAAAAGTTCCACCAGAATACTTCTAAAACTAATAAATGAAGTTAGCAAAGTAGCAGGATATAAAATCAACACCCATAAATCAAAGGCATTTCTGTACATCAGTGACAAATCCTCTGAAAGAGAAACTAGGAAAAATATACCATTTACAATAACCTAAAAAAATTGGGAATCAACTTAAAGAAAGAAGTGAAAGATCTCTGCAAAGAAAACTACAGCACACTAAAAAACAAAAAGAAATTAAAGATGAACTTAGAAGATGGAAAGATCTCCCTTGCTCTTAGATAGGCAAAATTAATATTGTCAAAATGACCATACTACCAAAAGTTCTATACAGATTTAACGCAATTCCAATCAAAATCTCAATGGCATTCCTCATAGAAATAGAAAAATCAGTGATGAAATTCATTTGTGAAAATAAGAGACCCAGAATAGACAAAGTAATTTTTAGCAATAAGAGTGAAGCAGGTGGCATCACTATACCAGTCCTTAAACTATACTACTGAGCAATAGTAACAAAAACAGCAAGGTATTCACACCAAAATAGACTGGTACACAATAGAGAACAAAGAGACTAACCCACATAAATACAGTTATCTCATACTAGACAAAGGCGCCAGAAACATATATTGGAGAAAATATAGGCTCTTCAACAAATAATGCTGGAAAAACTGGAAATCTATATTCAGGAAAATGAAATTAAGTTCCTATCTCTTACTGTGATCCAAAAGTGGATCAAGGACCCAGGAATTAGACAAGTGACCCTGAACCTAATAGAAGAAAAAGTAGGCCCAAATTTTCACCATGTAGGATTAGGCTCTGACTTCCTTAACAAGACTCCTATAGCTCAAGAAATAAAATCTGGAATCAATAAAGGGGATGGATTCAAACTGATAAGCTTCTTTTCAACAAAAGAAACAATTAATGCAGTGAAGAGAGAACTTAGGAATGGGAGCAAATTTTTACCACACACCCATCAGGTAGAGCATTAATCTCCAGGATATATAAAGAACTCAATAAACTTAACACCAGAAAAACAATAACCCAATCAATAAATGGACTAAGAAACTGACACTTTTCAGAAGATGATATATAATCAATCAATAAATATATGAAAAATGTTCAACATCTCTAGCAATTAGAGCAATGCAAATGAAATTGTGGTATAAAGGTGTATTAAGAATTGCAATGCAAAAAATTAAAGATTTTATTAAAGATATAATTTCATACTCTTATTGAAGATTTCATCTCACTCCAGTCAGAATGGCAGCTATTAATACAAACAACAATAATTGTTGGCGAGGATGTGGGGAAAAACGCACACTCATACATTGCTGGTGGGACTTCAAATGTTGCAGCCAATCTGAAAAGCAGTATGGAGATTCCTTGGAAAACTGGGAATGGAACCACCATCTGACCCAGCTATCCCACTCCTCCATCTATACCCAAAGGATTTAAAAACAGCATACTACAGGGACACAGCCACATCAATGTTTATAGCAGCTCAATTCACAATAGTTAAACTGTGGAACCAACATAGATGCCCTTCAGTAGATGAATGAATAAAATGTGACATATATACATATTGGAATATTACTTAGCATTAAAAGAGAACAAAATCATGGCATTTGCAGGTAAATGGATGGAGTTGGAGAATATCATGCTAAGTAAGCCAATCCCAAAAAACCATGATTTTTTTCTCTGATATGTGGATGCTGACCCATAATGGGGGAGCATGGGAGGAATGGAGGAACTTTAGATAAGGCAAAGGGTAGGGAGGGTAA
Organism: Marmota flaviventris; assembly: GCF_047511675.1. NCBI lineage: Eukaryota > Metazoa > Chordata > Mammalia > Rodentia > Sciuridae > Marmota > Marmota flaviventris. Next base: position 73,563,564 of record NC_092512.1, read on the forward strand.
GGGAGGGGACATGATGATAGAAAAGATGGTGGAATGAGATGGATATTATTACCCTAAGTACATGTATGATGGCATAAATGGTGTACAACCAGAAACATTACTTTGTGTACAACCAGAAACATTAAAAATTATGCTCTGTATGTGTACTATGAATTGAAATGCATTCTGCTGTCATGTACAAGAAATTAGAATAAATTTTAAATTCAAAAAAGAATTTAGATAGTGAGATTATTACTGTTTCTAAACATTCTATCATGATACAGTGGGTAAGTGCATGGCCTCTGGAGTTGGTTTAACTGGATCTGATGTCTCCACTTGCTTGTTGTAAAACAAAACAAACCAACAAAAAATCAAAACAATTAACCTCATTACATCTCTATATCCTCATCCTTAATATGATGATGTCCAAAGTAGTACAGACCTTTCAAATGCTTATGGCATATACTAGTTAATTATTATTGTTAATTAGTTTTCTGGAGTGGGAGATGGGAATATAGCTCAGTTGTAGAACTGTTCCTTGAGCATGTGTGAGGTCCTGGGTTCTTTCTCTAGGACTGCAAAATAAACAAATGCATAATAAATTAATAAATAATTAATTAAAGTTCAAGTTAGTGGTATATGTATTCATTGTCATTAAAAATATAATACTTTTCCAAATCAGTTATTTGTATCTACCCACTTCCCTAACTCTCATTAATGCAAAAAGTTTTCAAGTATAACCTTTTGAAATTTTCTAAGTTTTATGCATCACTTACAAATAATAATTTTGGCTTCTTTTTTCAATACTGATAACTTTTATTTATTCTTTTTGTTGCTTTCCACTGGCTAAAATATCAGGAAAATCAATGGTAGTGAATGTCTTATTATTATAATGAGTATGGCTCTAGTGTTTTCTTATTAAATGTGATTATAGCTGATTTGTTTTTCAGAAACCAGGGATTGAGCTCAGGGAGACCACTTAGCCACACCTCCAGTCCTATTTTGTATTTCATTTAGAGACATGTTCTCACTGAGTCACTTAGTGTCTCGCTTTTGCTGAGGCTGGCTTTCACTTGTGATCCTCCTGTCTCAGCCTCCTGAGATGCTGGGATTACAGGTGTGTGTCACTGAGCCTGGCTATAGCTGATATTGTTTGATCACCATGTGGAAATATCTTGCCATTCTCAGCAATAATGAAGGACTTTATTTTTAATAACATACAACAGGAAACTTGTATAAATTTCTTTTTTGGCATTTCTTGGATAGTGATAATATTGTCTACCTTAAAATACTAATAAGAAAATGTATATTCATTGATTTACAAATTTTGGTTCTAGAATAAAACAGACTAGTATGACATATTGTGATTTAATAATAGCTAGACATATTACCAATGCAGCAGGTATAATAATCTGAGTCTATAAACTCTGGTGTCATTTCTTTTTTCTTCTTTTTTCTATAAATTGTTTTAAATTCTGTCTCTGACCTTTAATCCTGCCAGGTGTTTGGTTACATGGTTGCCTGCTGGCCTCTCCTTCAGGCATTGTGTCAAGGATCTAGAGATTAGGAATTGCCATAGTCACAGGAGGTCTTACATAATTTATAGCTGAGACACCCTCTAACCACAATACTTTGTTGTTGTTGTTCATGTGACTCTCTGCTACCTCATGTCTGTCTTTGAACTTCAGAATATTTGCAATCTGAGAACATCGAGTCAATGGACTTGTCTCTGTGGGTGCAACTTGAATATTTTTCTCTCTGGGGCATTGCCAGGTAGAGGGATTTATGATCCATCAATTCCACTGCCTGAGTTTTGAGCAACCTAAAGATGACTTCCCATTTTAGCAAAAGCAGTGAGAGTTTTGCTTCATTTCCTTCCAATTGGTGCTGAAGCATATTTGTAATTCATCACTATAAAGGGCAAAGAGAGGGTAAAAGTGAAAAACTATGTTCCATCTTTAATCAGTCTAAATGTTCATATCTGACCCCACCAATGTTTTATTTATGTTTTCTGCATCCATATTCATAAGTGGAAGTTGTCCATATTTTTTCCTGGTCTTTGTCAGATTTTAATATCAAGTCCTAAATATATTTGGAGGCTCTATATCATTTTCTGTATCCTGGAACACATTAACACCAGAATTATCTGTTCCTAGAGATTTGATGGAAATTACCATCTGGACATGGAGAACAGAGTTCTTTGATAGGACTTAATTTCTTTCATGACTATGAGTCTCCAGTTCTCAGTTTTGTTAATCTTTTTCATATCACATTTTAGTAAAATGTGTAACTCTATTGGTATGTGGAAGCTAGTGGTCACTTGTGACCTCCAGATTTTTCCGGCCAGTTCATTATGACTTCTCTAACAAGTTGTTTCTTATCCCTTCTGACCCACTGGCTTATGTTACTATCTATAGCTAATTAAATCATTTTATGATTCCCACATATTCAGCTGAACTTGCTTTATTATTTCTTCTAATTATCCCAACCACCTCTGCAAGCACAATTTGCTGGATATTTATTGTTCAAAGAAAAAGTGGTAGGGCATAATTTAAAACTGAAGAACTTTGTTCAGAGCCTACATCAGAGAGTTGTAATTGGCAGTCCTACAGGATTTTCCTCCAAAACAATGCTGTAATTTAAATCAAAGTAATGACATCAGTCACCTGCAGAATGCTGCTAGAGTTTAAAATAATGAAATCTAACATAATGAAAAAAAATACACTTAAAAAAGAAACAGGGTCTGAAGATCAGAAATGGATTTTACTACTTTAGTTCTACAATTCCTATCATATAGTTCCCTCACTCTGGAATACTTTTGCAATATGATTGAAACCTGGAGAAGAATTCAAACAACCAGAAATAAAGTGGAGTGTTGCATTTATACAGTAAACAAATTACGAGACCCAATGATCTGTGCAGCCATCATATTCTTTATTTTCAGTCAGTGCCACATTTCGCTTTATCTCATATTTAAAGATATTAAATCTGAGGTTTTGCTCAGTTCTAGGAGTAGAATGTAATTACACTCATTTTGTTTGGAAAACTATAAATTAGGTGAAAATGGAATATCTAAGATATTATCACATTTCAAGTTGGATCTATGTACCACACAAAAGAATTGATAAAAATTTCTGCAAGATTTCTTTCCTTACAATTAAATCAACATGAGCATTGAGAAATGTGATTAAGCTAAAAGATTATTTTTCACAACACGGTGATAATATTCCATCCAACCAGTTGGGATCATGTTGCAATTAAGCAAATGAATTTCCAAAAGTAAGCAACTCATATCACTATTGAAAGAATCAAGCCTGAATAAAACAAGTCTAGTCTCCAACATTCTGAGTTCTCAGTTCACATAAACAGAACATTCCTATCCTGTAACCTTCCAAAGAGATTCCTGAAGAGAAGCTTCATCTAAGAATGGAGGATATGTCTACATAGATGCATATATACAACAACTGATGTTTCTATTATACCATTCCCCCTAATTTCAGAAGTACATAAATCCCAGTGTATCATTTTAATTAATATAAAACAACAACAACAACAACAACAACAACAACAACAAAAAACCCCAAGAAATAAAAATCAATGAAATTGGCCAGAGTTATTTTTTGTTGAACAAGATATTATGCAGCAACAAAGTGTGGTCCATCATCCATCAGGCAGACGTTACATGGATTCTCCTCTTGATGGTGTGTACCCCAGACCAGTATCTGAAGCAGACTTAGGATAAATCTTTGGAGTAATACTTCAGAGTAATCTTTCAGAGTGACTAATGAGAGTGACTCCTCTGTTATTCTGATTTTTAACTTCCATAAATAATGCAATGAGCATCTTTTATGAAAATATTCATCATAATATTGACTTTTCTCTTTAAGATCTCTGAAGCTAGATTATTGAATCAACATAGATAAACTCTTTTATAGGTTTTTGTTGGTAGGGCTAGTCAAATCATCTATATGCTTACCTACTTTTATGATATATATTTTTTATTTCTAAGAATGTTAAAATAGACCCTTATGTTAATGACTTTACCAAATGCTCTTGACATTTCCCAGTGTCCCTGCATATATTTCATCACTATGTCTTGATGCATAGAGGTTTATAAATTTAGTTCCTTGATAGTTTGAATCAAAGAATTAAAAGAGAGTCTAGGAGAGGAGAGGCAGGGCATTGAGACAGTTCCCCTTCACCTCTGTATTTCCTCCTCCTAACCCAGCACTTAATGGTATGATGGTAATATAACTTGCATACAATTAAAAGCTTATTGACAGTTACACAATGCTCCCTCACTAAGCTAATTTATGTTCTGCATATATGTATGCATAATGCAAGAAAGATTGTATGGGTTATGAAAAAGTGAAATGAATTCTGGAGGGTCTTGTTCAATTATTTTCTCTGCAGGACACCATCCTCCATAAACTGACATTGACAGGGAAATACATCCCTCTCCCAACCCCTCCTGGGTGCAAAGCCCAAAGTGAGCAGAGGCTTAGATTCTCCTTGAATTTTAATTTGTTAAATTTTACTTCTGTGTTCTCCTTTCTCTTCATGATCTGTTACATGTAGTTTCTAAGTACATACATTCAATATTAAAGATACTTAATTACCCAATTTTAAATGTAATCTAAGATAAAAGACTACACAGCCTAGATAAATAAGAAAACTCTTAAGAATCTTTGCATATCCATTTGGTATTATTATGTATAAATAAGGTACTGGAGTATTTATACTGTAAAGCTTATTTTTAACTATAATTTTGTAATTGGATTTTATTATTTAAATTTGAACAGATGATACGGACAGGTCTTGTGTTCTTTTCAATATTTTTAAATGAATAATATGTTTCAAATTTAAATTCTCTGGAGTCTTGGATCAGGGACCATGAAATACTTTCAGTCTCCCAATGGGCCAACCAATATTTTAGTTCCTTGGGATTCTTGATATCCTCCTGGATCAAATGTATCTTCTAATTTTTTTAAGTTCTCTTGTAAGATCTAGGCTAATTTCTCCAGCATAAGTTTGTTGACCACATGAAGTTTGCCTTGAGTCTTTTTTTTTCTTTTTGCTAGGTAACCACTGGATTTAGTGTGTATGGGAGAAAGGCTTGAGATAAATCTGTAGCTTATCTGCAATTTAAAATAGACATTCTCAAATTTCAAATTATAAAGGATTTTATTTCATCAATCTTTGTAAAAATAGAATAATGAATATCATTTTATTTTTATTTTTTGCCCCTGGTAACCAAGTTTCCAAAGGACAAAAGGAAATCAAGTTTATTAAAAAGAAATTATTACATCTAAGTGGATATGAAAAATTAAAAGAAAAAACACAATGTTTTAGATGGCATCGTGAAAGTATAATACAGGGAAAGAACTGGGGGTGGAAATAATGTCTTCTCTACCTTTTTGTTTATAAGAAAACCGTCCTTTCTTTTCCTCCAACTATTTCTTCATCTTTAAAACTCAAAAGGAAGAAAAACATCTCACGTCATAACAAATCATATCAAAATTATCTTTGTTTCAGTAACATTTATGTCCTTTTTGTAGGATGCAATTGTCAAATATGTACTCCTCATTGTACTTTCTTTAAGATATACCTATTATAAATACTGTGTATTTGTCTTTAAAATTAACTTAGTCTTCCCCATCAATTGTAATTAATTAATATTATTTAGTCTTATTGTTTATTTTCCTTTATGTTTACCATGAATACTTTCTTATTATTTCCTATTTTTACTTGTCCTTACCTTTGCTGGATTGATAAATTTCTTTTTTATTTGTTCTTTTTAGATACACATAACAGTAGAGTGCATTTTGACATACACATACACACACACATATATTCTAATTAGGATCCAATTATTGTGGTTGTACATGATGTGGAGGTTTACTGGTCATGTATTCTTATATGAACATAGGAAGGCTATTTCTGATTCCTTTCTCTTTCCTAGGGAATCGGATAAAATTCTTTCTTAAAATTTATTCTCCCACTCTGATAATTTCATGTGTTTTGCCAGTGCTTGCCTTATAGTAAAAATCATGTTTCAACCTACATTTCTTTATTAATAGACCAATATTGATTATCAATATCAAGATCAAGATTTTCCTCTTACTTTAAATCTATTATTGTCAAAAAACTCTTTTGCAATATATGTATAATGTTGTCACTCATTTATTACATTCACTTCTATTTAGCATTTTAAATTCTTTTCTCCCCAATCTTGAAAGCTGCCAGACTTCCTCAAGTTATTTCAATAAAATGAGTACCTGAATAAAATTTTCCTTTTCATATTATGGACACACACACACACACACACACACATACATACTACAGACGAGAGAGAGAGAGAGAGAGAGAGAGAGAGAGAGAGAGAGAGAGAGAGAGAGGGAGAGAGAATGAGAATATCTGATTTAAGGATGTGAGACTGAATTTGAAGTGTTTCCTACACCATTCCCCCAATACAAGTTTTCCTAGATTTTTATAGCTTATGCATTTATGTAATAACATGTATCATATAACTTCCTGATTCATTGCATTATATACTATTATGCTTCATAATTTAATTATATTTTTTAGATTTAATATATTTTATATTATCAAGTAATATGTGTGTGTGTGTATAGTATGTGTGGTTGTGTGCATTTGTATTGAGAGAAATTGTGTGTGTGTGTGTGTGTGTGTGAATGTGTATGTGAGAGAGAAATCTAGATATGCAGGAGCATTACTGTCTCTGATGTTAACCTTTAAGCAAGCGGGTAAAGAAGATGACCAAATGGCCTTTGGTGAGCTCTTCTGGGATGCATTCTGTGTGGTTCTCAAAGGAGTCAGTAGAGCTGACATCTCGTTGCTTGCAGCAATTACTTTAACAGTGAGCTTTTTATTGGGCTTTTTACTTTTTGTTTCTATAGTAGTCCGTAGGCACATGAGGCAGCCAGTTCACTTCCATTCTCTCTCTTCCCCCACTCATGCTTCACGGGATTACATTCCATACAAAATACTTTCACCCAAGTTTCATTTTAGGCTATCTTTTGGAGGAACCTAAGTTAAGATATTGGCCTTAATTTCAACATGAAAGAATAAACTCGATTACTGTGTTGAAATTGTTTATCTTATAATAGGCAGCAAAAAGAAAAGGCCAGCCAGACTGTTTTGATGTGTAGAAATCTGAGGTGACTGCTAATAGGTAGGTCACCATGGTCCTAAGGACAAGATCGGTAGCCAATTAGGAATCTTTTTAACTTATATTTACAGCCATAAAAAATAATAACAGAGAATAAAAGGCTGTGTCAGTAGTTATACCGGAAAACAGCAATCTGTCACTCATTTTTCTACATCTGAACTGTTCTCAGACACAGGTCCCATACGTCAAAGGGGCGACTGGCCCTCTATGAAGAAGAAACTGAAATACTACTACTGGCATTTAACATAAATATTTTCACCTACAAAGGAACCTCTAGTTATTTGCCGGTGTAACAGTATATTAGGGAAAGGAGATCACCTCATCTCATTAGGGAAAGAAGAACATAGTGATCCTCATAATATTCTCAATTTACTTCTACTATCTCTGCAAAAGTTAAATGGAGAGGCTGGGATTGTGGCTCAGTGGTAGAACACTTGCCTAGCACACTTGAGGCAAGGGATTCAATTCCCAGTACCACATTAAAAAACTAAACAATCAAAATAAAGGTATTTTGTCCATCTACAACTAAAAGTAGTTTTTTAAAAAAGTAATATGGATCTTGGTGAATGATGAATCGCTACAAAAGCTGAATACCAAATCCAGATGATTTTGGTTTCTTTGGAGATAACTTTATTGAAATAAGTGAGCACAGCCTCTGGTGCCTGGTATGAAGCTGCAGAATTGGCATTTATATGCTTTTTAATACCAGAGTTAGAAATGACCAAAAGCAATTTGCATTTGAATGAGAAGTATAGCAATCTATGTTCACTCTTATTTCAGGGCTAAGTCAGTTCTCCTTTTTGTCACAATATTGACTACGGGGACTTTGATCTTTCAAACATTATAGAATATCACTATTGTCCTGTGCTTAGATAATGCCTGATTTATGAATCATGCATCACACTACCTTAGACTGAGGGACCCACCTACAGCAGTGAAGGTGTAATAGAGGGCACATGACTGTGGGACCCATTCTTACTACTGTATAGTATATGAAGGGACTTATTATAGTCTCAGTTAAGAGCCAGTTTAGGATAACAAATCAATAGAGGTATCTCTGTTCTCCAAAACAGTTGATAGATAGTGACTGTTGAACAGAATGTTGTGGTCCCCTAGAACTGTGTCCCTAATAAATAAACTATATGGGTCTGGAACAAATAGTGGACATGTAATGGATCTTCTTCTCATGACTCTTAGTCCACATGTAGACTTTGCAATTGCCATTTCTGCAATTTTAGGTTTTGGTGGATTAGAGGTCTCAGATTTTCAGGGGTAGAGTAAAAGTTCCATTAGTTTGAAGCTACAATTGCAATGTGGATCACTGTGGAATCTTGATGTTGGGAGACCAATAATCAAGGAAGTCTCTGGCAGGGAGAAATAACCATGTCGGTAGTAGCTATTGATGCTGTTCGAGGAGCAGAGGCAGGAGGCACCTATCTAGAACCAGGGCTCCATTGGGATCATTTCTGGTGCTCCCAGACTCAGGGACAAGAGTCAACAGGCACCTGTAGCAACCACCCAAAGTCATGAAGGCACTCAGTCTCTCAGTTAGAAGTCAAGGTCATCTAATGGGGCAAGCTCCCTACAGCAGCTGAAGAGCTGAAAGGGGGTGTGCAAAAGCTGAAAGGAGTGGGGAGTGGAGGAAGGAGATAATAAAGTCCAAAGTTGGCCTTGGCATTACGTAGTGGGGGAATTTGCTGGTCCTACTATGTGTTGTGTATTTGTTAGAGATTGTGCAGGCCAGCACTTTGAAGAATCAGGAACAGAGCTTATTACGGAGTATGTGCTGGTCTGAGCCACGTGAGGGGGGGAATAAAGGAAGTGCTTTCTGCAGCCACTATTTTTCAACTGTGACTACTTCTGGCTCTAACAGCAGCTGAGGCAAAGTGTCTGTGTGAACGCACCGCCTGCACCCTACCTCAATTACCCTCTGTCTATCTCTTTGCTTTTCTGCCTTTGGACTTTTGTATGGTTTTTTGATAGGAAACAGAAGCCCTTTTCAGCCCACATACAGGCACAGCTGAGAAATGCAGGGAGATACACTCGTAAGGACAGTCTGCAGGCGATAGGAGATGGCAGCTGGTGGGTTTTCTCCCTTCAGCATAAAAACTCTAAGAGGTATCCTCACAGCTGCTGCCTTCATCATGGATGCTTTACGCATTTTTCTCCTATCTTTATCTTGTTTCTCCTGCTCCTTCTCTTTTCTTTCCAGATTTATTAGATTCAATTAACATACAAAATTTTTATATATTCAAAGTGTACAGTGTGATGTTTGCCTATACCTGTACATTGTGAAATGAGTTACCCAATCAAGCTAATTAATACATCCATCATTTCACAGTTGCCTTTACTGTGTGTGTGTTTGTGTGTGTGTGTGTGTGTGTGTGTGTGAGAATACTTAAGATCTATTCTCTTAGTAAATTTCAAATACGTTTTGATTGACTATAATCACCATGATGCACGTTGGATTTCCCTATCTCATTCATCTTACAGTTGCAAAATTGTAACATTTGACCAACACCATTCCATTTCTCCCACTCTCTATCCTTTGGTAATCATGATTCTATTCTAGGACTTTTGTGAGTTTAGCTTTTTTGGATCCCAGGTATAAGTGAATTCATATACTAATAATCTTTCTGTGTCTGACTTATGTCACTTCTGGTAATGTCCCCCAGGTTCATCCATACTGTCATAATTGGCAGGATTTCCTTTTCTCTCTTTTCTTTCTTTCTTTTTAAAGGCTGAGTAATTTCCCACTGTTTATACCCTTATACATTCAAATACCTTATTTTCTTCATCCATTTTTATATCTAGTAGATACTTAGGTTGTTTCTAGGCTTTTCTCTTAAACTACCCACAGTTGAGCTCTTTTCTATTTGGGGGAGACCTGAAGAAGAAGAATATCAGGATTGATCTTTTCTCAATAAAATTAACAACTTTTGCCCGTTGGTATTAACATTATGTACCCTTGACGATTTCTCATGGAAAGCACGAGAATCTCAGAACATGACTCCAAATAAATGAATGGAATTCAAGTATTTATTCAATGTTATTTTTTTTGTTTGTTTGTTTTGCGAACTCGTGAGAAAAAAATCCTGTGGAATGAAAAAAACTCAGGATCTCTGGATGGCAGGGCAATGCAAGATTACCACTTGTAAGATGAAGAATGAATGGGTTGCTCTCTTCATAAATCCATTGTGACATTACAAAAGACCAAGAACCTCCTTCTTTATCTCATGGCTGCCATCTTTGTTTGACTTCTGTTGCTTCTAAGTCTTCTTTGCCCCTGTCTTTTCCCCAATCAATTTTTTTTTCTTTTCTGTGTGTCTTCTCTATTTCTTTTACGAAAACATTTTGGCCCTTCTCATTCAGCCTCTAAATAATTGTGTCATTTGGGCTTTTAAAAAAATAATTATTTCCCTTTTTCTATAGGTTTCATAGAAGTATTGATCTTCCTTTATAGTCAATATAGTAATTTTTCACCTAAGATCTAATTTGAGGGCATTTGAGATGCCAGAATTCAGATAGATTTCCCAGGCCTGTTTTCAATGTCTCAGGGTCATGTTAGTGAAGATTTAGCCTTAGAGATTTTTTACAAATTGGAAACTTAATAAAAAGAGATGAATATGTTTGAAAACTCATTATCTCAATGTTGAGAGTGAATTTCAAGCATAGAATCATGTAACACAAGAAAGTGAAAGCAAATTATTCCCATGTAATGATACTATAATTATTACTTTTGTTAAAATATTATTTTAGTTGTTGATGGATCTTTATTTATTTGCAGTGCTAAGAATCAAACTTAGTGCCTCACACGTGGTAGGCAAGTGCTCTACAACTGAGCTAGAACTCCAGTCCTAATTACGACTTTTATGTAATATTAAGAACATAATTCTGCTATGGTTACTGACATGTTCTTGCATAAAGGTATTAACAAGTAATTGAGACAACATTTATGGATGCCTGTAATCTCAAATCCTGTAGGAGAAAATACAGCATGAGTTCTGTGGCTTTTTAAAATGAATTAATTTTTCAATTAAGATTATATGAGAAAAACCTTTAAATGAGCACATGCTGAAAAACAAGTTTTATTGAAATTGAAAGATTTTCAAGAGAGACAAGAAAGAAGGTAGGTGCTAAATCTGTGTCCTTAAACTAAATAATCTTCCCAGAAAGAAGAAAAGAAAAAGTACCTATAAGTGGAATGTGGTCAACATACAGAATAAACACTGTGAGAACATAGATTCACTTTCACCCTCCTCTTCCCCCTTTTTCTTTATTTCTATAAGTTTTCCACAGCATCATTCATTGTGAAACCATAACATTTACAATACATTGAGTTTATTTTATGCATGCTAAGCAATTATATGTAACTGGACAGTGTGAGAAATGAAGCTGTTGGCTTAAAAGCCTGTACAATTTAAAGCTTCACTTTCTTAACTCTGCTCAAAGCCTGCTACCTCCAAACCATTTTGGTAGTTGATCAGCCCAAACTGATTTGTTAAGTGGGTTCGCAGCATTCTACAAAGCAGAGAAAATAAATTGGAGCTGATTTGATAGGAAATATCCCTTTTTCCAAACACTGCTGTAGTTAACAAGGATATAGTGAAGCTATTTTCTCCTAGTCAAGCATGTTAGGGCCCACTAGTTAGGAATAAAGGGACATTAATGAGCAAGTGGCTATTTCTTGGATATTTTTGCCTTTACCTTATTTTTTTTCTTTCTTTCTATCTTTTCTTTGTTCTTTGTTGTTCTTCTTCTTTTCTTTGGTGGGGTATGTTATGGGGGAACCAATTTCACAAAATCTTGAATTCACAGTTTAATGGTAAAATGGGATTTTTCCAATGATCAGATTTATTTAAAATCTTTTACATCAAGGGAAGACAATGTTTATAAGATAAAAATAAACCTTGAAGAAACAAGCATACAAAGTCTCCAGCATTTGTCTCACTTATTTGCTATCTGATCCATGATCCGTGTTTAATGCTAAGCCAAATCTGTGTTCTCTACTATTTGCAGTTTAGTTGAATGCTCCCTTCTGTTATCTGCAGAACTACTAAGCCCTTATTTATTGCCAGTCTCTTTTTCAAGCAGGCTGTATTCTGGATTACATAACTGGTCTGAGGGAACTGTCAGAGCTCAGTGTTCACAGCAGACTGGGGACCCAAACTGAGCCTGGGCTTCTCATCCTCACATGCTTTTCTTTGACTCTCTCCTGGTGCAACTTATCAGTCTGTTGACTTATGTTGGATCATTTTGTTTAACCACTATATTTATTTAAAATGAACTTTGGACTCAAATAATGCCCATGTTGTCAGTGTGAGTGCTATTTCCTTTCCAAATGTAAAGAAAGTTGGTTTTGCTGATTTTGTAGTTTGAAAGAAGCCAGACACCCAACCCAACAGAACACCAAAAGCTTTTTGCTTTCTTTTGTTAGAGCACTGCCAACTCTGGAATAATATTTCTTTGCATAAATCTTTGGCTAAACTCTTTTGACATGATCTATGACCACGTTCTTATTCTCTTTCCCTCAGCAGTGCATTTTCTCAGAATATAGACCTCTTATTAGTGTCAGTGGTTCAATACTATTCCTGTGCTTTCTTTCTGAAAGAATTCCACGCTCAGAGCAAGCTTATGCTGAGGAGATATGAACAATAATGGTGTTCCCTTCCCCCCCAAATTTGATGGATGTTAACCCAACCTATATTTTAAAATTAGTTTTTGATATTAATTATTTTATTTCTTACTAATATATACTTCTTTTTTAATTTTTTTTAGTTGTAGATGGACACAATCTATTTATTTATTTATGTGGTGATGAGGATCGAACCTTGTGCCCCAAGCATGTAAGGCAAGTGCTCTACCACTGAGCTACCACCCCAGCCCTATACTTCTGCCCTGTATTCGGAGGACAAAAATCTTTGAAAACTTGATGAGACGTACTATGGAATTTTCCAATGCCTATAGATAGCCATAAAATCACACACAAGAAAAGATTTCCTGTGGTTACTTTATCTCAAGAAATTTAACATAATTCTAAAATGTTTGTCTTGAAAGTGCTACTGTAGGATAACCTATTGTTTCTTTTGCATTAATTATAGTGGCAGTAAGAGTTACATTATCCTCTTCATTTTTGTTTTTTTCGGTTGTTCAATAGTACATGGAATTTTGTTTCCTGGCAATAGATTATTTGAAGATGCAATAGCTATACTGAAAATTTTAGTAGTGGTTTAAAAATACACAAATAATGTACTCAGTTAAAATAAATTAAAAAGTCTAAAAAGGGAACAAATCTCTTTGTTAGCCCAAAGATTTAATGTTGTGAATTCGAGCAGATATTTAGGCAAAGTTAACTCTGAATCACATTAACAAACATGAAAAGCAAAAGGCATTTTTGCCTGAAAGTGTGTCATATTTATTTATTTAACTCTAGCATTTTGTCATAACGTTCTGCAAAAATGTGTTCTCTGAGCCAATGTGAATGCTTCTCATTTGTGGTTGGAATTTGATTAGTGAAATTACCAAGAAGCATGCAGGGTCATTACATCTCTAGTGTTTCTCTACAGAGGAACAATATCTTAATACTGAGAGGCCTGTGCTTTAGAAATGTGCTTTTTTTTTTTTTCTTTTGTGGTGCCAGGAATTGAACTGAGTGGTACTTAGCCACTGAGCTACATCCCCAGCACTTTTTATTTATTTATTTTTATTTTGAGACAGGGTCTCACTAAGTTGCTTAGGGCCTTGCTAAGTTGCTGAGGCTGGCTTTGAACTTGTGATCCCGTGTCTCAGGCAGGAGAGTCACTGTGATTATAAGCATGCGCCACCGCATTGGGTTTAGAAATGCGCATTAAATATGACAGATATTCTTATAAGAAAACTTATCATAGAAGTAACTCCTGATGTAGGGGATAGTGAATTTCTTATTTTTCTCAATGAGTGATTTTATTAGTACTACATAAACTCATAAGAATCTCATACATCTGTAATCCCAGCAATTTGGGAGGCTGAGGAAGAAAGATTGCAAGTGCAAGGCAACTTGGCGAAACCTGTCTCAAAATGAAACACAAGAGAGCAAAGGGGAGGGAGAAGAGGGGATGGAGATGGGGACAGGATAGATGGTGGAGTGAGATGGACATCATTATCCTAGGTACATGTATGACTGCACCTATGGTGCAACACTATGTTGTGTACAACTGGAGAAATGAAAAGTTGTGCTGCAATTGTGTATGATGAATCAAAATGCATTCTTCTGTCATATATACCTAATTAGAAAAAATCGATAAATTGATTTTTAAAAAATGCTGGAGATGTAGCTCAGTGACAAAGCACCCTGGGTTCAATCCCAGATACCCCCTGCCCCACCCCCCAAAAAAGAATATACTATAGCATATGAAAATTAATGAATCCCTTGACAGTTCATCTCTCTGCTTTATCCAATGAATTAAAAGAAAATTATCTTTGTGGGTCATGATTTTCCTGTATATTAGATATTTATTGTGGGAAATGGATCTATAGTATATACATCATTAATCATAAGTCCAAGAAATGAGCAGAGTTTTCTTTTCTTGTTTCACTATAATAAGGAAGATTCCTGTCTGTCTTAGTGACTATGATTTGTCTCCTGGCTCCTACTATGAAGGAGATTGATAATGCTGCTCCAGAATTTGGTATACACAAGGTGAGTTTTCCTCTGATTAGCCTGAGAAAGCTGCAGAAGGCCACACCATCTTGGAAACATCATTATGAAAGTAGGTGGCAGAGTACAGAGCATCAGGGAATAGCAAATTCTGTTTTCACATCTTGGGTGTACAGAGAAGAAACAACTTTAAACATAAACGGATAAGTTTAATGAAGGCATTGGGTGATCTAAGCAGAAGCGCTGGCAGTAGCAGGGCCCATTCATTCCGAGGGCCCATGAGAGGAACTGATCAAAGGCATTGCTCATAACCATTGAATAGGCAGCATGTTCAAAGAGCAGCAGAAATCCCTAGCCAGGGAACAAGATTGCTTCTGGGTAAAATTCAACTTTGTCTGAATTTTCTTAACAATGTGATGCTGGTGCACATATTTTAAATGGACAAGGGACCTTGAAGACAATGACATGAAATTTCTTGAATATTGGAGTAACACGTCTATGGAGAAAAGTTTTTGTCCTTAGTACATACAAGCCCTTCCTGCCTAACCCCTGATTGGCGGGCAGATCCAAGATCAAGGTGAACACAACCATAACTGTGGCAAAGGAAGTATGATAAATCATTATTCCTATCTAATCTACTTCATGCAAATTAGACTTTCTTGATTTAATTAACACTTTTCACACATTTATTGCCAAAGGCCATATGGAGGTAGACTAGAGAATACATGGGTTGTTATAGTGCACAAAGGATTCTATGACTAATTTACTACTTTGTTGGGACTTCCTATAATCTCTACCAGCCTTTTAGCCAAAGGATTAATTCAGAAGCTCCTGTCAGCTCTTATAAAAGTTGATAGATCTTTGATATTAGCCTGCTTTCCCAGAGGAATGCCTGAGGAAATCCTTGCTAGAGCCACTTATTAACATACAGTGCACTGAAATTGATTTTTCAAGCATGTTTCTTACACAGAGACACCACCTCAGTCAATATTTTTTATGTGATCAGACAAACTTTAAAATATTTTTGCTTCATCTAGTTCAGAGTCTATTGGAAAATTCTCTCAACTCCGGCCAGTCTGAAGTAGAATTGCATATAGTTCATCAAGTTTAATCACATAATTGAAGAGTGGCCAGAGAGATTCAAGATTTCAAGTGTGAAGCAGGATTGTTGAAGTTCTGGCATTTTGCAATCCAATCTAACCATCTCAGTGGATAAAACGCCATTAGAATAAACACATAGAAACTGCAAAATAGAGTGGCAATGAACTTATTATTTGATTTAAGTTCCTCAAAAGGCACAATTTTTTTTTAAAAAAGAAAATTAGTAAAGTGGCTAATAAATGCTATAGCATAAGTGCAAATTTTCTGCAATAGTATTTTAAAAAAGCAATTTGCATATTTTGTCTATAACAATGTTATTTTTCTAGATTAAAATGAAATTTAAAACATTTAAGGATCACTCCAGACAACATTTAAATGATTAGGAACCAAAGTAATTTAAAAAGTAACATTGATAAAACTTCATGCTGTTTTTTTCCTAATGTCAAATTGATAAAAATATTTACTTGCTGCAATTTGCAGTTTCTTTTCATTAAAAGAATATTATCTTTGTTGGTCATGATTTTGCTGTATATTAGATGTTTAAAATATGTTTAGTGTTTTTTGTTTATATTGTGAAGAAAGCGAACTGTTGTCTCAGTTTACTTAGAATAGGGACAATAATCATTCCTTCGTGTTACCCTTCTTAGGAGTTGATGAGTTCATATTTTCAAGGTGCACAGAATAAGTCTGTATGTGTCTATAAACAAATCAATATATAAGTAATTACATGTGTTTCTATGAAGAAGAGGAAACTTCTTTCCTTTGTCAGGCTTTCTTTCCTGTCTTTTCTCCTCCCTCCCTCCCCACCTATGTTCCTAAGTTCCTTCCCTATTTCTTTTTTCTTTTTTTCCAACATATCAGAAAGCCTCAGCAGAACTTGTGTTGAGATCATTTTTTTAAATTTGTTTCTTAGTTAACAGAGATTTTTAATGATTTTGCTCTCAATGGCGTATTTTTTTCTTCTCTTTTTGTACTATTCACAACACATGGAAATATTGTTTTCCACGGGAAATAAATGTATAGAAATCTGGACTGAAAAGCCCAAGATGTAATAATTAAATTATGATTAAATCATGATCTCGAAGGAAGATGAGTTCAGGAGAAAGGGACCAGTTTGGCATTTACTGAATTCTTGATGCCCTGAAGTCGGGGCCTGTTTCTCAAGAGCTTGTTTGAAGGTAAAGGTTCCCAAGCTTCTTAATGAAGTTAATGGACCTACACGACTGGGGAACCTTCCTTTAGAGGCCAAAGGTGCTGATCATAGATCTGATGCCTCATTGAAAGCACCTTCAAGTCACCTCATTTTCATGTTGAGTGTGTGCACTTTGGGATCACATTAACATTAGTGTAAATTAGATACCCAGGCTTAAATATCAAGATGAAAGAGAAGGAAAAAAAGAAACATGTATTCATCTAGAAATCAACAGTATATATAAAAAATATGCATTCAAAACTCATAATAAAAGGTGCATATTAGGTACCATTATGTCCACTGTAGATATAAAAGGAAACACTGGAAAGGGCGCAACAGTATTTCAAAGGATTCTCTTGGTCATGAAAATTCAATTATCATTCACATGAAACTTTTCAGGAAAGTTGCCAAAGAATATGGCTTGGGAACATCTAATATTTATTTTAATTTAGATTATCTCAGTACAGTATCTTTCTTTCCCAGGACCAGGCTATTTACAGAGAAAATACAGAATTTCCTACCAATCTGAGGAACAAAAACTTAGATCAAAATGATTGCAAATGCAGCTAATGATTTAATGAATATTGTGCCTGACATAAAATCCCTAAGACATTAATATTATGTTATATACATATTACCTTATATCATGTTATGTTATTTTTGTTCTTTATGAAACATTCTTGGTTGGATAATCATTAATGTAAATACAAATCCCAATTTATGGCAAGTAACCTTGAACATATCCCCTTAACGTCCAGAGAATTGTCAGGGCAGACAGGCAGATGCCACACTGCTAATCTGAAGGCAAGGGATTCTTTCCCACTGAACCCCAGAGCTTGCCTTGCACTCCTCAAAAGGGTTCCAGGCAGCCACCAGGGATGATCTATTAAGATGAAATCTGGTTTTTGTACCAGAACTGATTAATTTTTCGACAAGGTACATGAAATGCTGTAGGTCCTCGGTTGGGTTAAAGAAGAGATTATTCAATGATTTTTGTCAAAGCATGGTAAGCACAGCACCTTATTCAGGATCATAGAAATAGGTATAGGGACCACTGCAACAGGGCTTTGCAGGAGGGGGAGAGAGATTGGGCTCAATTCCAATTACATCATGGTCAAAGGGGAATTTATAGCCAAGGAGTAGAGGAGGGATTGGTGGGTGGAAAATTACTAAGAGGTAACATTAGATGGAATAAAGAAGATTTTGGATAAAATCACAAGATTGTTGCTGAGGACAATCCAGGATTAAACAGACATCACCTGGTGGTGGTAGAGGACAAGGAGTCTAATCAGCTATCAGGGGTAATCAGATATTGAAGATGGGGGGGTTCTTTCAAAACTGACGTAACAGGGGTCTTTGCTAAAATTGGATTTAATGAGGAAGTCTTCAGATCAGAAGTTCAAAAGTTCAAAAATATTCTCACAAATTTTGGTCAAGTGAATAATCTTTGTTAGCATCTACATCTGGGCAGGAGCAGCCATAGCTCCATCTCCAGTCTTTGAATTAGAAGAATATTATATATTCCTGAGGAGAAAGGAGCAAAATATATAAGTCACACCAGGGACTGACAGACCTGGCATTCCTATCCAACCATCTTGTGAAACCTCTGTGATTCCTGCTTATTGTATTTCCTAAGTCAATTATTAGAAGAGTTTTCTTCAGGTCAATGTACACGAGTTAATTATGGTCACTAGCCCCAATTAGTTTTAGTCTGAAATTAAATGATCTAATTAACATATCATGATGAAGACCAGGCTGCTCCCACAGGTGTCTGCCATGTTTGGTTTTGAGATTGTGCTATTCTGGCAAATTCCTCTGTTAGTGGGGATAAAGGGCATAGTAAAGGGATACCATTATATCCCGAAAGGGCACATTGCGATGGTGTCTTCCAAATTCAGTGGAAGCTCAGTTCAACCTTGAGGGAATCCATCAGATTGTAAGTCCAAGGATTTCTGAAGAGAAACACATGCTTTCCTGTCCCGTATACCTGATATAGAGAGCCATAGGCTTTCCTGTCTGCATTAGTCCCTCATACTTTATTCCACCTGCCTTGATTCTTTTTAAAATGGACTTCTTTTCTTATATCCAGCTTCGTTGAAATTTGATTCTTTATATTTGAATCACTCTTTCATCATCTCTGCAATGACATTTGCCCCTATAGATCACCCCTGTATTTCTGCATTACAGCAATGCATCCAAGGAGCCTTTCAATCTTCTTGACATCCCTGCATTTAAAAATATTCTTAGGCTGTGGTTGTGGCTCAGCACGCGTGAGGCATTGGATCCCCAGCACCACATAAAAAAGCCAAATAAAAAAAATTAAAGGTATTATGTTCATCTACAACTAAAAATAGTTTAAAAAATATTCTCACGTAATTCTTCTATAGTAATTGTCTATGGAGTTGAAAAAAATGGAAAAAAATCAATCAAGGGAGAAATAAGATAAAATGAGATTTCTTCTTGTTAAGAGTAAGTATTTTCTTGGGGGGAGTGTGTGCTGGGGATTGAACTCAGGGGCACTCGACCACTGAGCCACATCCCCAGCCCTATTTTGTATTTTATTTAGAGACAGGGTCTCACTGAATTGTTTAGTACCTTGCTTTTGCTGAGGCTGGCTTTGAACTCATGATCCTCCTGCCTTAGCCTCCCAAGCCTCTGGGATTACAGGCAGGTGCCACTTTGTCCAGCCCAAGGAAGTATTTTCTTATAGAAAGTGTGACAAAACTAAAGTTCAGCAACTAAGGAATGATGCATTTGAAGAAATCTTGTAAACAATAATAGATGAGCAGCAGCAGCAACAGCAACAACAAAAATCTTTGGTCCACATCCAGCTCTTCCAGAGGGGAAAAAGAGGAAGATGGTCACATGGATCTGGTTGGAGGGACCCTGAAAGCAGGCCTGCCATAAAACACTGCTGTGGTTACCTTGGCTTGCCAATAGTTCTTGTTGAACTTAAGCAAGTACGTTCCAGTTTTATGACTGGGAGCTTCAGAGTACTGTGAAGTCTCTCAGGTCTGCCTGAATCAAGTAAGAGGTTAAATAGTGAGCTCAGAACACCCCGTCTCACTTTTTGTTAGATTTCTGTCACTTTGACAAAATCTCTAATATAATCAGCTTATAAGGAAGAAAAGTTTATTTTGACTCAGTTTCAGAGATTGCAGCCCCTGGTTAGTTGACTTTATGGTTTTTGGGTCCTGTGGCAAGGCAGAACATCATGGTGGAAGGCACAGTGGAGAAAGCTACTCATCTCTTGGTGCTGGGAAGGAGAGAGAGAGAGAGAGAGAGAGAGAGAGAGAGAGAGAGAGAGAGAGAGAGAGGGAGAGAGAGAGAGAGATAGGGAGAGAGAGAGAGAGAGAGAGAGAGAGAGAGAGAGAGAGAGAGATATGCTGGGGTCCCAATATCCCCTACAATGGTATGACCTCAGTATCTAAACTCTTTCTACTGGGTTCCAACTCCTAAAATTTCTACTACCTTCCAATAGCACCATAGGCAGGTGAGCAAGGTTTCAATCCATGGTCTTTGAAGGACATTTAAGATCCAAATAAGAATACTATGTTAACCACAGAAATTCAGATTTCAATGTTTTCTAACATCGGAGTTTCTCTAGGTTTTTATTTGGAAAAATGTTTTGTTGATCAAAGAACAAAAATACAGAATGCCCCTGTTGATTGCATTATTTGCTCAGAAATTTTGTTAAAATCAACTCTATGTCAGAGGAACAGATGTATGTAAAATCACTTAGTGGAAAGTAAAGCCAAAGAGATTCAAGCAAGATAGCTTTGGGTGTGAATGTGGATGGGGGATCCATGGTCTGAGAGTTGGTGCCTAGGAGAGGCAGAGTGAGGCTGATGAGATTGATGTGGGGTATTCAGCAGGATGGAGGGGGAAGGGCTCAAGGCAAACCTGACCTGTTCCCAAGACAGCTCTGAGACTCCTTTCTGGGCAACTGGTTTTGCAAAGTGCCCAACAAATAGCTTTATAAATTAGGATGTAGGGTACAGCGTTCTAAAATGTGCTTCAGAGAACAGGCTCCTGGCTAGCTGGTGTTCACACTGCAGAGAGAACAGACTGAATTATATTGCCTCAGGGACAGTACATCCCATTCACTGGGCAGAACTAAACAGCCCCTGACAGAGGCTCAGCTTTAATCCCTGCTCCAGCTAAAGAGCAATTTTACTTTGCGTTGGGAAAGCACTAGTTATATCAAATGGGAATTTCAAGAAGAGTTTATCTTTAAAGACACCTCTGCTACTGCCTTGTTTGCTCTCTCTGTTATCATTTGGATACCGAGGCATTTTCATTTACTATTAGCAAATGGTAAAATAAACAACTCTTATTAATTTCTCATCTGATCCTATTCCTATTATTCAATGTTCTTTTTAAATTATGTAGTGGAAGAACTTGAAGAAATTTTAAAGTTTGCTATCTCTGTGATCCATATGTGTTGTTTCCTCTTTTTAACATAAAATGAATTTGATTGTTTTTCTTTTTAAATTTTTTTCTTTCCTTCTTTCTCTAAATAGATGTAGGCATTTATTAACCTCATTCATTTTTTTCACTCATCCATTTCTCAGATATTTATTAATATCTAATATATGTCAAATACTATGCTAGAGGATGGACATCCAAGGAGAATCTGTGTTTCCAGATCAAAATATAGGTGTCTATCTGGACATAGAAAATTCAGTAATGGGGTAGCCACCAGAAAGATTCAAATATTTTATAAGTACAGTAAGAGCATGCTACAGGTACACTGCTACATAGATGTTCATAGCAGCACAATTCACAATAGTAAGACTGTGGAACCAACCTAGATGCCCTTCAATAGAGGAATGGATAAAAAAAATGTGGCATTTATACACAATGGAGTATTGCTCTGCATTAAAAAATGACAAAATGTTAGAATTTGCAGGGAAATGGATGGCATTAGAGCAGATTATGCTAAGTGAAGCTAGCCAATCCCTAAAAAAACAAATACCAAATGTCTTCTTTGATATAAGGAGAGTAACTAAGAACAGAGTAGGGACGAAGAGCATGAGAAGAAGATTAACATTAAACAGGGATGAGAGGTGGGAGGGAAAGGGAGAGAGAAGGGAAATTGCATGGAAATGGAAGGAGACCCTCAGGGTTATACAAAATTACATACAAGAGGAAGTGAGGGGAAAGGGAAAAATAATACAAGGGGGAGAAATGAATGACAGTAGAGGAGGTAGAGAGAGAAGAGGGGAGGGGAGGGGGGATAGTAGAGGATAGGAAAGGCAGCAGAATACAACAGACACTAGTATGGCAATACGTAAAACAATGGATGTGTAACTGATGTGATTCTGCAATCTGTATATGGGGTAAAAATGGGAGTTCATAACCCACTTGAATCAAAGTGTGAAATATGATATATCAAGAACTATGTAATATTTTGAACAACCAACAATAAAAAATTAAAAAAAAAAGAAAATTCAGTAATGGGGTAGCCACCAGAAAGATTCAAATATTTTATAAGTACAGTAAAAAGGAAACACGTTTAGTGTTTTTTATATTCTTTTCATTATAAATATTTGTAAAAATAGGTAAATACATTTAATAGTTTAAACAATCACCTAGCTTCAACAGTGACCAACACTCATCTATTCTTCTTTCATCTTTAGTCCTCCTCCTAAAACTTTCCCTGTATCTTCCAATCTATTACTTTCAAGCAACTTCTAGAATCACACCATTTCTTTTGCATATAATATTTAAGCATATATCTCTAAGTGAAAAGTTTCCTTTAGCATTATCAGAAAGCCATTATTATACCTAAAAAATAATGATTTAAAGCAAATTCTAGAAATTGTATTATTCATCCATAGATACTTCTATTTGTATTGCCAAGAAATAGAATTTTTAAAAAACTAAGCAATACCATCTTCACTCTTAAAAAATAATAGTAATTTTAAAATGTAATTTGTGATTGGATAGATTTTTCTCAATAGTCTTGTAAAAGTCTTTCGTATGTACTTTGTTCAATTCAAATTCTGAAGGTTTTGACAAATCTAAAATGCCTGTCACCAGATACATTACACCACAATGTACTTGGTGATAGGCATTTTAGATTTGTGCCAGTCTCTCTAATTCCTGCTTCATTGTTATTTATTTATTTTTTGAAGAATAAAATAAAAATCATCACTACTTTTATTCTTAAACAAACTTTGTGGGATGCCAGTCATTAGAACTGAGCTATTGTGCTAGGTCCCAATGGACCAAACCAAACCAAAATGGAGTCACTTAAGCTAAATGTCACATAATCAAACTGAAACTGTAAGAAATTCAAGAGATCCCAAAGCAGACCAATTTTTCCTGAAAACAAATTACATCCTACTTGAGCCAGGTTAATAAGGAATCCCTCTCTGCCTTAACACTTAACAAAAAAGAAACCTGAGGTAATCTGATGTTAACCACTCAGTTTTATTTATTTTTTTCAATTATTCGGTTCCCCTGTTCCCAGTTTACAAACCCACTTTTTGCTATGGCTTAAAGAGAGCTCCTATTCTATTTTGAAGAATGGAGGCTTCTCTGACTCATAAATCATTAATAAAATCATTAGATCTACAACTAAATTTGTTTTTATCCTGCCTTTGGGCATATTTTGATAGTATTTTCATGGTGCATCTTAACATGTTTCTTTGTTGTTTGCATCTCATGTATCATTGGATTCAGAGTCTTGGTCCATTTTAATTTGAGGGCAAAGATATATCTTAGGTGGTGCAAAACATTAAGAACTATTTCTCTTTTTGATTAAGTATGGTGGTTTCAGCCATTCATTTATAAAATTTCTCATTATCTTTTTGCTCAATGGTGTTAGCAGTCATTGATTATTTTTATCTAAGCCCTTGTTATATTTATTTTGCTAATGTTGTAAAATGGAAGTATTCTGATTGCATTACTCCTACTGCTTTTATTAGCTATAATTTTTCAACAAAAAATGTCATCTTGTTTATCCTGCATATATTTTTTTACAGGAAAGACAGGATATATTATTGATAGTTTACCTTTATTTATCGGTTTTAGAAAGCTTAGCCCTGCAGCCACCAATAATAACCAATACATTTTCCCCCTTTCATTCCACATCTGTATTTTAAAAATTTCTTTGATGATTCAATAAATTGCACCCATTTTCTTGATACTTGTATCATTCCATCTTTGGCCATCAGGAGCCCATTCAATTTCATTTCTCCTCTTGTGTTTACTTGAATTTTGTATCCATTGATTGTTTTCTTGTCTTCTGATATTGCAAGAGGTTCCCACAACATTTGGTACACTTCTTAATGCACACATGGAATCAGTAATTTTTTTTTTCAATTAGAAATAGCTTCTTTTCATGTAAAATGGTTCTTAGAGTCTAACATGTTGGCTATAGTTGACACAGTTGCAGAATTGGTCAATGCTAGACTGTTTAAGGAAACAAATATGGTTTTTAAAAGAAAAATGCTTCATATGCACATAATGATATTTTCAATTTGTGTTTAAGGTTATGAATTTATTACTTAACCTATTTTCATTTTGTGTTTAAGGTTATGAATTTATTACTTAACCTATTTATTTCCATAAGTGTACTTCTTTTCTCTTGGCCTCAAAAATGTTGTTTTCTAATGACATTATATAATTACTTATTTGTTTTGTAAATTAAATAATATTGTAAACTATGTGTATTGTTTATTGTAATTTCAAAATAATTCCAGTATCATTACAACCAATGTGATGCTGATGCTTTTAAAAATTTCTTTTCATATGTTTTATATTTTGAAGCTATAGTCCAACAGGAATATAACACAAGTTTCTGTATTAAACTCACTAGAAATAATTCTCTATATGTAAATTATCTATTTGATACAGAGTTAAGTCTATGTCTTTTTGTGTTTTAGTTTTAGGACTGATTTTATAAATTTGATTTTATTTTGTATTAAAATATGAGCAAACCTTCTATTCTTCCCTTTCTCTGCCCACAGAAAAAGGGGAATGAGAGGAAGAGGTGGGGGTAGGAATAGGAAAGACAGTGCAATGAATCTGACATAACTTTTCTATGTACACATATGTATATACCACAGTGAATCTACATATTGTGTACATACACAAAAGTTGATCATAATTAGAATAAGATATACTCCATGCTTGTATAAATATATCAAAATAGATTCTATTGTTATTTATAACTAAAAAGAGCAAAAAATAAAAAAATAAAATATGAGCAAAACTTTTATGAAGCCCCAAAGTTAAAATTTAAAGAAGTTTTACTGCAAGAAGTCTAACATCCAATACTGACCTTCTGTCTCATCTTTCACCACCAACACCCCCCGCCCCCATCAAGGAAACCAATTTTATTTATTTATTTTTATTTTTATTGGTAAAATATAAAATAACAGGTACATGAATAGCCATATTTCTCTGGTTCTTAATTAAGTCATGGCCTATCATACACTATGGCAGTGGCAGTTTTTCTAGAATTTTTTTTTATAATCAGAAACAATGTTGCTTTTGCAATTACTCAAACATAGTATTCCCTCTATATTTTCAGAGGAGTAACTCTAATACCCTTTCCAAAAATCTATAAATGGTCAAGTACCTTATATAAAATGATAACATTTCACATACCTTCGATAAATCCTCCTGTACACTTTAAATCATCTAGAGACTACCGTAATATACTATATAAATTAATTTTTATACTGTATTGTGTAAGGAATGATAATGACAAAATGTCTGTACATGTTCAATATTCAACTACCTTTTATTTTCTGAAAACTTTTGATCTGTAGTTGATTGAATCATCAGATCTAGAACTCATGGACTCGGAGGGTTAACTGTATTATGCACTATGTATTAACAAAATCTATTGGAATAAAATTGTACCAGACCCCCCCCAAAAAAAAACAATGTTGCATTTTAAACGGTATATAAATGTGTTCACTTTGAAATTTAAATACTGTTATCATTTATGCTTGATGTTAATAATTTTCTTCTATGTTTTTAAGCTTCTGAATTTTCTGGCCCCATATAGCATAGTGACAATTCACACATTATCCAAACACATTTTGTTGTTTTCAAAACATTTACACCAAAGGAAGATGTGAAGAAGAGATCTGGGAGACCTGTGATGGTAATCCTTTTTATAAAAGTTTAAAGTTCTAGATTCAAGAAAAAACTACATTTTTATGAATTGAAAAACAATGCATTCTAAGACATGGTTTATTTCCTGGATTGATGTTTTCATATGACTTCATGCTAAAGACCCAAGAAGATAGGTACTTGACTATAATCAAAGGTAAAAAATTTTTGAAACAAAATTCATAATAGTGAGTGGAGAAGTAGTAAATCATTTATATCTGGGATTGCAAGTCTCAAAATTGGTAGGCGCCAGAAACTAAAATTTATCCGACAACTGACAAAAATATTTCTGACATTATATCCTCTTGAAATTTGATGAAAATGGATGTGCAATTCTGAACTAGAAATAACACAAGAAATCACACTTCTCATTTGTAGATTGCTTTGCTTTGAACTGATTAGGTGCTAATCCAATTTAGACAGTTTATGGTTTCCCAGTGTAACAAAGATAACATAAAACACATGTAACCTGAAAAGAGCCATCTTGGTCCAGAGATTGCATTGCATTATCTCTTCTTCCTATGACTATTTAGGAAAAAAGGATTCAATTACAGAAAAATATTATAGTTGTTAAGTTTTGAATCATGAACATTGGTAATATTTATAAAGCCACAGAAGATTATCCTTCTGTTTGTAAAAGACATCCATTAAAAGAAGAAATAAAAAGTAAGTCACAGATAAACCAAGAAGTGAGATGAGTCTATAAAACAGAGTGTTTGACCTAATCATAATTGTTTTAAAACTGGACTAGAACCACATTCTTAAATGTTGTAATTTATGTTTTCATAATTTTATAATAAGAATTAATTTTTATTTAGATGATGCAGATTATGAAAGTAGATGGCCCAGATGAGTGTTTAGAGGATGAAAACAAGTAGGAATGAAAGAAAAATTGGGAAAGTGCTTACAGAGGCCCTTTTTCTTATGCTTGCAAAACTTATTTTTCTATTTTGTATAATTTAGAATAGAAACAGCTTCTGGGGCTTCCCAAGTACAACCTGGCTCTTTGCTGACTGATGTGCTCACCATGATACGAAACCCAAATGAGCCTTTTAAATATTCTGCTTGCACTTTTTGCTACTAGTTCTCAGAGGCAGGACAACATACAAATAGAGTTCTGATAGCCTTGGACCATCATCCCCCTTAGCTCCTGTAGGTCACAAGGGTGACACTGTCTCCTGTTGACTTCTGAGACAGATTGCATTCTCTCGAGAACATTTTTTGCCTGCTACCCCTCTACTGCATTCAGTCAGGTCCCTTTAGCCATTATATTGATCTGAAATTCCTGAAGTTTTTGTCAATAGGCAGTGCTCTGTCCTATGTTTTGAAGCTATTGTGTTTTTCCCCCAGGTTTTATACTTTATTATTCATAGACATTTGGGCTGAGAAGAAGAAAAACTAAATACCTGGGCTATTGATAACTCTTAGAATTGACTTGATAGAGAATTTAAAGGGGGTGGGGAAGGAGAGAGTTTATTAACAAGAAGGTCATAATAAAATCCAATTCAAGGAGAGAAAATAGTTGAAAAAATTGACTTGTAACATTGGTACCGCTCAAGTTGGAGATGCTTCAATGCAATTTCACGGTCAACACTAGTCACCATCACTGTTCTCATCTTGGACAAATATCAATGTCAGGACTCCTGTTTGTTGATGAATCTGTGCTAGTTGCTGGAGATGTCATCTGTATTAGTCAGGGTTCTCTAGAAGAACAGAATATATATCCTGTATAAAAAGGGGATTTATTAGATTGGCTCACACTATCAGAAGCTGAATAGTTCCATAATGGCAGTCTGGAGAGCTAGAAGAACCAGTAGCTGTGCAGTCCAAGAAGCTGAAGCCTCAGAACAAGAGCGATCAAGGATGCAGCCCCAATCTGGGAACAAAGGCCTGAAAACTTTCTGGAGAGCCACTGGGTAGAGTTCACTTAAAGGAGCTCAAGTCTGATATCCTCAGGCAATTGCAGCAGCAATCCAGAACCCACTTAAGAAGAATGGAGCTTGCATCTATTGTTGCTTCCTTGTTCTTCCAATTTTTGTTCCATCCAAGCCTCCAACCTATGGGATGGTGCTGCCTACACTTGGGGTGGGTATCTACTTCATTTTGCTATTCCACATGCCAATCATCCATAGACATACCCTTATTGACACACCCAGAAGCCTCTTAATCCTAAGCATTTTTAATCCAATCAAGTTGACAATTCAGATTAACCATGGCATCATCTTTTAAGAAGGTAGTTTTAGCAGCTATGCTTATAATGACGGCACTCACATTGATTAGGGTTGCAGAATACTAAACAATGAGTTTTCAGCAATAGATTCATCATTGAATGAGAAAGATAGAAAGCAGGCTGATAAAAAACATGTTCACCAAACTGCTTAGTAGAAAATGTTTTTATATCTGAGAAGGATTATGAAAAATGTAGTAGAATCCTTATTCTCCAATTAGAACCAGCTGTTTGTTAATTTTTTAAAAGAGTTGATTCAAAGCAGAGAATCATTCTGCAATCAATAAAGTTTTAATGTAAAGAATGCAAATTGCTATGGACAACATATTGAGATTCCTTCTTGTTTATTTCCATAAGTTGCATCTGTAACATGTTCAGGGACATACCAGGCAATACACAGAGTACACGGAGCACAAACCTTTGGTGAAGAGCTGTTTGGTGGGATCCCTTGCTATTCAGACCTCATCATCCAGTTGGATATCTAATGCATACATAATGAGATATGAAGTGGGACTTTCTATCTACAGAATAATTGAGAGCAAAGGATATCAAAGGACTATACATTGTAAAGAAAAGAACAAGATCCTGTAAGCAGATTGTGTTTGGGAGATGAGACTCCACATGCACACACAATATTTTGAAGAACTTTGATACCATTCATCTTGAGTACAGGAAAGGTGGTTACTTGAAAAATGACAGAAAGAGATTTCCTAGGAAAGAGCTACTGAGTGGCTCTTTGTCCTTTGCTGCAGAAGGGTTGCTAGACCTCTGAGTCCAGGAATGGGTTTTGAGCTGTTGAAATGAGCTAAGCTACTGCCAAGGACCAGGAAGAGAGGTGGGAGAGCACCCATGAGTTCTGAAAGTTTAGGCAATACAGGAAATGATAAATGCCTCATGCCTGAAGGGTTTGGGAGTAAGAAGATTCTGTAATCATCTTGATGGTAGGACAAGTAGGGAGCAACATGGGAGGACAAGGGTGCCTGAGTGTCCCTATAGGTCAAAGGGACTTTGAATGTAGACAGGCTTGAATCATCTTGATAAGTCTTTCTATACGGGCAAGGGACACAGGCATAAAAAGAGTAGATCTAGGTGGGTCATTAGAGACTGATAGATGTTCATAGAAGAAAGCAGAAGGCCATAGGTGGAGTTCATGCCAGAAGCTGTGCATTTGCAAGTTCACATGGAAGGATCTCTAGAGATCTCACAGCAGGGCCAAACAATTAAACACACAAACACACATGAAGGTACTATTTTACTAGAGGGTGCAACAATAGATGCAAGCTCCATTCTTCTTAAGTGGGTTCTGGATTGCTGCTGCTAGTGCCTGAGGATATCAGATTCACCCTAGAGTGAATCCTTTCTGTTCTGAACCTCTTCTTTCTCTTGCCACTACAATCCTGGAAAGCCAGATACAACAGGGAGATTAAAGGATGAGGGATAGAAGGAATTGAGGGAAAAATGAATGAAAATATTAACATACTTTCTTTTCTCTACCCTAGGTCTTTGAGCTGAGAGAGACCACACAGAGGTAGGAAAAAAGAAAAAACCTTAAATTGGAAGACTTTGCATTTGTGACTTTTTTTATGGAACAAAGTTACTTAATATTTTTAATATTTGAAAGTGACTAGAAAAGCTATAAAGTCCACTTGATATAGTGCCAGGAACAGGAACAGAAGATTCAGCATAGCCAAGTTGGAAGATGGCAATAAGTGGAAAGCTTTTGGCTTGTAGCTTGCAAAACAGCATATGGAAATTATTTAGTGATTGGCCATAAACAAATATCTAGGAAAAATGAAGTACAAACAGAAATAACTTGTGAATTCCAATCATTAGGTATCCTGTTGAACTTGGACCACCTAAATCCCTCAGAAAATTAATAGAACTTAATATTTTCTTATTAGGTTTTGCACCTGCCCAGTTGGGACTAATTCCAAAATGTTAAACATAGAATTATAATAACATCCAAGTTCCCTGATTGTTACATTTCTGTGACTGGTGTTTTTCTTGCACCATACCTCAGCTTTACTAAAACATTCAATATCCTTTGTTTTTTGGTCTTGATATAAGCAAACATTTGAAATATATTTTGCACTGTAGGAAAAGAGTCTCTTGAGATATATCTGTTGACAAAGAAGTAAGAGTTTTAAGAATCCATAAGCTCTTCTGTTCACCTCTGCTACCCCTGAGTCTCATGTTCAAATGACTCAACCTGTAAGAACAAGGTAATAGGTAGTTAATGGGCATCTTGATTAAAGTGCAATGAAATGATTATTTTACCATGAAGGAAATGTTCATTATTCACATTAGGTTACTAGAAGGTCAAGCGTCTGAAAGAAAGAGAGCATGTCTTCTCATCACAGAACAGGAGGTAATCTGGATGTGATTCTTAATTCTGCAAAACATTTTAATGTACCACAATAAGAAAGAGATTTTATCTGGAAAGTGCAAACTTAAGATTCTTCAACTTTGAATTTATTTTCAGAACTTTTAATATGAAGTTGATTTTTCTCAAATGCAATCAAATATTTATCACAATCTTTATTTTGACCTTTGTTTACATTTTTGGATACTGTACAATCTTTCCCTAGGGATACACAGGCCCTTTGTTGTACATCCAGGCAGGACATTCTTCCACACCCTCACGGGCCCTCTGTCCCAGTCCACTGCTGTGTTCACTCATCCTGCTGGCAATGCAAGACTCTCCTTTGGGCCTGGTGAGTTTTTGTTGGGGGAGAAGGAGGAGATGGAGGAGAGAGAGCCTAAGAAGAAACAAGTCCATGATTGAAAGGACTTAGATAAGTAAAAGTAGCACTTTATCACAAGTTGCTGAATATGTTGTTGAGAAATCTCTGGGTCCCCAGACCTGAGGCAGGGAAAGGGAGACACCTTATATTGGAAGACTGTAAAATTGTGCCTTTTTAAAGATGGAGCCCTTTGATATTAGGAGCTGGAAAAAGACCTTTTTGTCAATTGGAGGCCACCTTGCAGCATTCAACTTTTGCTGGTGATATGGCAGGACAGCTCTGTGGTCATCTCTGGTCAGCAGTCCTTGGGGAACCACAAGCTCCATCAGCTTTCTGCACTGTGACTCTGTTTGGCTTTACAGTAAATATTTGAGTTGAAAAATAAAGTCCAAGAAGAGTCACCTATCTGGAGGCCAAGGAAAAATATCTTTCATTGTGAAGAACAAACCCAAGGGAAAAGTTTTCCCTCCACCACATACTTGGACCAGTGTCTCCATTAACAAAGAAGGCTTTGTGACAGGAATCATGCATCGGGTTCTATAAAGTGCTTCACTGTGTTTGGTTGAGTTGCTGTGGAGTTAATCCCAAGATAAGGAGAAAAGATGCTGACCTGTTTTTGCAAGGATTAACTCCTCAGACATTATTCTAGGTGAACAAATGCCTGATCCATTTCCATGCATGAAAGCTAGTCTGGGCATGGTTGATGCCAGAAGACCTCCTCTGAGTGTTGGCCCAGGAATAGCAATGGTGGTCGTCCTTGGCCTCAGTGGCCAAGGGCACCATTACAAGAACTCTTTCACCACGAGTGGAGTCCTGGGAGTTTGTTTCAAATGCTCATCAGGAATCTGTTTAGTAGTTAGTACTTTCAGAGCTTGGCAGTGCCTAGATATTAGCCAAAGTCTTTAATCCATGTCTTTAGGCAGGCATTTTGGAAAGTTATTTTCTCCTTCTGCTGGTCCTGCACCTAGTGAAGTATCTTCAAAGGAAAAGTCAGGCCAGTGATGCTGTAGCATGTCTTCAAGGTGTGCTCCAGTCCTGAATTTCCCAGAGTGGGATACTGACTCTTTATAGCTCTGTGAGCATATTGCTCCAGGATAGACAGTTTGCTGACTCCACCATGTTCAGAGGTTGATTCTGTGCTGTCAGGTGCTAATTCGGAGTCTCATTATTCAGATTTGAAGCCCAGTTTTTGCACTTGCTTGCTGTGTGATATTTGACAGAATACTTCCCTTGCCCCATCTGAGAAATGAGAATAATGATACTACCTAAATCCCAGGGGTGACAGAAATGTCAGTGAGGTCACATATACAACACTTTGCATAGTGTCTGATTGTTAATGAATAGTAAGTAATATGTAATAACAAATATAATAATCATCTAAAAATGGGAACATAGATAAATAAATATCTAATAACATCTAATAACAAAACCATTGAGTCTCTAACATGTCTTACCATCATAAGAATATCTCTCACACGGTATCTGAATAATGTGAACAGATAGAGCACATATATCCTAAGACTGAAGTTTTGCATCTTTTCTCAGGAAAATATGAATTGACACTATTTAACTACATTCAACCTTCCCCCCTCTCTCACAGCAAGCTTTTAGAGCTTGCAAAGTAGGCTTCTGCCAGAGACACACAAATTTAGTCCCTTTGCCAAGTCATAGAGAGAAAATCCCTAATAGCTTTAAGACGAAGGGGCAACAGGAGATGGCATAAGCATGACATTTCCTTTGAAGGATGAATGACAGAAAGGGGCTCGCTCTTCAGCAAAGTGTCATGGCTGCAGAGCAGCTGCTAGACTGTTCAGAGTGGGGCGTGGTGACTTGGCAGGTCTGAGGACTCCCAAAGGAACTTTTGACTTCATTGACAGATGCTGTTATCTTCCTTATAGAATTTAGAAATAGGAAAAGAAATAATGTTTGTTATGTTGTATAACTGTTACTATGTTCTGTTTATCAAAATTATTCTTGCCAATTTCTTTGTTCCATACTTATGCACAATTCTTGGCATGGTATGTAGATTTGAAGATTTTTTTTAACATGCAGAGGGTATAGTGAGAGGAGACCAAAGAGCTTTAAACACTTTGAGGGGTGTGTGTTTGTGTGTGTGTGTGTGTGTGCATGTGTGCATGTGTGTGTGTGTGCATATGTGCATGTGTGTGTGTTTCAGGGAGGTGTGGACATGGTGAATGAGTATATATTTAGAAAATGTGTTCTCAGACTTCAAGATCCTTTAAGGCAGAACTTCACACATAGAAGGCCAGAAACAGCTGCCAAATATTGCATACTGGTGCTTACTTTCTTGAGAAACTTTACAGGCATATGTGGACAGCAGTGAGAGAGAATGGTAGAGCAGTGTCTGAGATTGGGGTCTCATGACTTCATGGTTGTGGCATGCTTGGTGCCTGGGAAAGTTTCTGTGCAAAGGTGCAGGATGCCTAACTGCTGTGGTAATGCCCCCCACGAGGAGGTTCTGTGCTAGAGTTTTATCTGTCTTGACCTTGATCTTGGGCACATAGCTCCTGGGAATAGAGGAACTCTCTTGCTAGACAACCACAATGTTTCATCAAGTTCTCGTTGCTCCTGAACCTGCCCTTATAACAGTAACTTTAAACAATGGACTTTCTTGAGAGCTACACAAAGCTCCTACCATTGCACATGGCAACAGTAGAACGTTACTGTGGAATAAGCTGCATAATGTTGCTAACTCTGTAACTTTCACGAATACAAAGAATAATGCTTGCACAGTCTTTAATCTGATAATGAGACATATATAAATAAAGATTGCTGGAGTAAATTCTTTAGACCTGCTTCTCCATCAGAGAGCAGCACTCCACCTGACCCCAGCTATATCTTTAAATCTGAGTCTGTGAGTCTTTGTTCTTCTTATCCTCCTTTATCTCTCACAGGAAACGGCTAGATTGGCCGTGAGGTTCACAGCATGCATATGCAATATTAAATGAACATGTGTGCTTCCCCTGGGACTTAGCTTCTTAAAATATTGCTGGATGCCATATTCTTGCCTCACTGCCCTCTCGGGTCCAGAGTGCTGAGCATTCCAGCTGTAGTTGGCTCATGAACAGAGGAACACAGATTTGGCAGAATCTGAAGGGACCTAACTTTTTCTGGAACCCTGTCTTTTGTCATTAGACTCCCACTTGGCAGAACATCATCACTTCCCATGAATGAGTGGCCTTTTTTCCTCAGTCAAATTCCTGTCCCAAGGCACTTCTCACATCATTTAGCACAGTTTGGCCATTTTGTTTATGATTGGCACTATCAAAATTTCATGAAAAACTTTATACTGAAGGTGAGATATTAGCAAGCCTAAGCAGATTCTGTTGATTCCTTAGCATTTTTACTTTTTCATCTGTAACAGAAGACATTTCAAAGCTTTCCCCCATAATAAGGCAAAGAGAGAGACAAATGCTCTATGTTTGCCTTCTGCACATTAAAATGCTTACTTATTTGTCCAACCATCATTCAACATCAGAAAATGCACTATCCAGGAAGGACAGTGACTACTGCTTACATTTGTTCCTCAAGCATGCTCAAGTCCTGAACTTCTCATGAAGATGGTTGCAACACATATCAGTCAATGATTCTGGTGGAGGCACTTTGTAGCTGTGACCTTGAAAAATAACAGGTGATATTCAAATAACAGGTGATTTATTCAAATAACAGGTGATTTGATACCTATGAAGCTATTTTATAATATCCTCAATTATTTATCAGTAGGATGCAAATATTGCATTTATGTAAAACTAGTGTCAATTTAAGGGGGCTGAGCTGAAGTTTGTTCTTTATGTTATGACATACATTCACAGTTTCATATATTCACTTTCCACCAATTTTCATAGTGAAGACTCCTTGGACCTGGCTTCAATTGCCCTTCCAAAGCTAGGAGCACCTACTCTTCATGGGTCTTAGAAACACGTGTCAATCTTCCTGTTCATCCAAGTCCCTGTGACTTTGCTTTTGCCAACTACCAGCTTTTCATATCTTGCAATAATTAGTCTGTACTTTGTGCTGCTCTTTGTGTACATTCATCTCACTCTACTTTGTAAAGAAATCTGATGTTAATGAGATTAAAAATATTCATTTACTGTACTTTTCAGGCAATCTTATTAGAAAAGCATGTTCTGATAATGGGAGAATATTTTCTTTTCTGAATACAACTGCTCATCATTCTCCATGTATTGCCCTTTGTAGTGGTTAATTTGAATTGTCAACTTGATTGAATTAAGAGATGCCAAAGATTAAGAGACCTCTGCATGTCAATGAGGGTGTGTCAGGAATGATTGACATGTGGGACAGCAAACTGGAAGTGGAAACCCTCCCTAAGTATGGGCAGCACCAACAGTAGGTTGGAGGCTTGGATGGAATAAAAGTTGGAAGAACAAGAAATAAATAGCAGACACCAGCTCCATTAATTTTGAATGGTTTCTTGATTTCTGCTGGGATGATGTCAAACACTTTCTCCTTCACTCTTCCAAAGTGGACTCTGCCAGTGATTCTTCAGGGAGTTTCCAGAAGCCTTAAGTTCCTGATTGGATAGATTGGTGATCCCTCTTGTTCTGAGCTTCAGCATCTTAGATTGCACAGCTACTGATTCTCCCAGCTCTCCAGCCTGCTGATGGTTACTGTGGACTATATAGTTTTTGGTTGTATAAGCTAATCTAATAAAGCCCCTTTTTATAATCATACCTCCTGTTGGTTCTGTTTCTCTAGAGAACCCTAATACAGAAATTAGTACCAGAAGTAGGGTCATTGCTGGGACTAACCCGACCATGTGGTTCCGAAGCTTTTGGAGCTTATTGGAATTTTTTGGCAGAATTTTGAGATGTGTAGTAGTGCAAGCTGAAAATGCTTTATATGGTTGTAAGTGGAGTTTAATGTCTGATTCTGGGGGGAGATCAGGAGACTAAAATGCCAATAGGACCATGGACAGTGAAGACAGGACTCAAAAGGGTTTAGAAAAGAAGGAGGACACTATTGGGAATTGAAATGGAGGCCATTTGTTTTATGTTCTGACTGAGAAGTTGTTTGCATTTTGCCTGTGAGTCTAATTTTAAAAGCTATGAACTTTTTAATCTGACAGAAGAAATTTCTAGGCAGCATAGATTTCAGGAAGTGGCATGGGTATTTCTCATGGCTTTTAGAAAACTTTATTTTGATATTCAGGAACAGAAAGCAGAGCAGAAAGATTTGGAAAAACTTGGACTTGAAAGGCAGAATAAAAGTGGGGGAGGAAGGTGTAGTTGTTAAAGACCTACTGCCACTAAAGAAAGACTAAAGACTTGGCCCAGAGACAATAAGAAGGATGGCTTGAGGACATCTCAGGAATTGATGAGATCATATCCATCTCAGACTCAAAGAAGTAAAAGTAAACATTTTTTTGAGAAGAGATCAGTGGGCCACCTCTTTTTTGCACAAGGGGGCCTAGGAAGTTCTTTCAATATGCTCAGCTACCCAGGAACTCAGAGGCTTCTGCACCCAGCAGGTTTGGTTACTCCTTTAGATGGTAGCAGACTTTGGCGTCAACCACATGATACTGGTTCTGCAGTAATGCAAGAAGCTGGAGTTAGAAGGTCATGGAGGCTTCCACCAGATTTCAAAGGAAGGCTTGGAAAGCCAGGCAAAGTGAAGCAGGGTCATAGTCACTGCAGGCACTCCCTGAGAGGGTGATGTGTAGAGATTTAAGGAGGAAGCCAAAACTGCAGTGGAGACCCCTAAGATTAAGAAATGCCAGTAATACGGGACATAGTCCTAGGAAAGCTGCAGGAATTGAGCATAGACAAGCCAATAGAAAAGCCACTTGGGCTACAACCAACAAGGCCACAGGGGTGGAGTTCAACAAGCCCTTTGGACAGAACATGGACAGATGCAGAAGTGGAGCTACAGGACTGTAGCACAGTCTTGTTTTGGTCCCATCCCTTCTAACTATGATCTATTTTTGTAAATGGAAATGTTTATTCTATATCTGGATACTTGTAAATAACTTTGGATTTTTACAAGAGCTCACAATGTGAGATTGTCCTGAGTCTCAGAGGAGACATTGGATTTAAACCTCTGGGCAATCTTGGAACTGTTGAGAAGATGGGGACTCCTGGAAATGAAGAAAATGTATTTTGCATTGTGAGATGGTTGTGAGATTTTGGGGCCAGGAACGGAATGTTATGGTTTGGATGTGAGGTGTCACCCAAAAGCTCATGTGTGATACAATGCAAGAAGGTTTAGAGGAGAAAGGATTCAATTATGAGAGCCTTAACCCAATCAGCGAATTAATCATCTGATGGGATTAATTAAGTGGTAACTGAAGGCAGGTGGGAGTGTGGCTGGTGGAGGTGGGCATTGGAGGCACGGCTGTGGGGTATATATTTGTATTTGGCATTTGGAGATCTCTCTTTCTCTCTCCGCTGCCTAACCACTATATGAGCTGCTTCCCTCCACCACATTCTTCTTCCATAATGGCCAGCCCACAGGAATGAAGCAAACTCCCTACGGACTGAGACCTCTGTACCTTCTGTACCCAGTGTCCCTGGGTGAGCCCTCAAATAAACTTTTCCTCCTCTATGCTTGTTCCAATCAGATCTTTTAGTCACATCAGTGCAAAACAGCTTATTAAAAGACCCTTTAAAATTATTTCCATTTTTTATATAGATATATAGATTCACAGATAATGAAGTCACATAGTAATACAGGGCGTCCTTCTCATCCTTGTTTTCCTCCTCCATTTTATTAATTTTCTCTTCATCTCTTCTAAGGTATTTTATGCATATAAAAGTCAATATCAGTATTCCTTCCTTCTCCTCCCTTGTGTTTTTCAAAAATGATAACACTACATATACTATTCTGAAATTTTTTTTTACTGAATAGTATATAGTGGGGCTATTTCCTTCTCAATATATAATAAAATCCCTTGTTCATATTATATATATATATATATATATATATATATATATATATATATACACACACACATATTTTATATATATATATATATATATATATATATATATATATATATATATATATATATAATAACTGCTCTGCCATTATCTAATCATACAAAATATAGATGGACACTTGAGTTACCTTTTGTTTTTACAAATGATGCCACTACAAATAAACTTGTCTCGCCATTTGTGTGTGTATGTGTGTGTATGTGTGTGTGTGTGTGTGTATGTCTGTGTGTGTTAAAATAAGTCTAGAATGCATCCTGAGAACAGGAATCATCATATTGAAGGTATATGCCTTTGCAACTTAATACATAAGATTAATTTTCACTCCACAGATCTTATATCACTAAAAGTTCCCACTTGAATGTAAGAGTACATGTGTTTCCCCCAGGCTCACCCATTCTGTTGTGTTCAAATATGAGATATGTTGCTAGTATGGTAGGTGAAAATTGTTAAGAGATCTTTATATGTTATGAGCATTTACTCCATATGCATACATATTTCAAATATATTTTCCTGTTTTGTTATTTAGCTTTCAGATTTGCTTAAGGAATTTTTGCTTCCAAGAAAGCTTTTGTAGAATTATATGTACTTGTGGGACAGTGGAAGTCTGCCTGGCTTTTTCTTTCCTGCATTTTGGCTTGGAAATTCCCTCTGGGGACTATGGCTGGGTGTAAGCCATAGGAGATAACTGGAATGGAACTGTTGGGCCAGCTACTGATTGGCTGTCACTGAGAGTTTTATTTTTTCCTTTTCTTTCAGGTTGGTGTAGCAACTTGCAATCTCCCTGACACTGTAGGAATATGAGTGATGCCATATCCTTGCCAATCCTGGTTATGTTGGTCTCTAGTTTATTCATTTTGGTGGATTGGTTTTCAGATTACTTAGTCCTAATGTCTACTACTGTTCAAGAAAGGAAGGGATTGGCTGTTTCTCTACATTAGTGAAAACAAGTAATCAGAATTGGTTTTAAACTAGCACCAATAAATGAGTCCCCAAACACCAGGGGAAAAGTCAGCCGCTTGGCATAAAAGCTGTCTGTGGCTGGATCTGTATTTTCTGAATGTTAACTTTGACAAACAGAGGCTTCTAATTTTAATTTATGTCTGGTTTACTTTTTCATTTATGAGGAATGTTTTAGTGTGATGTATACGAAAATTTTGCCTACCACGAGATTAGAAGACATTGTTCCATGTTATGTTTGAGAAATGTACCATTCCTATTTATATCTGCAATATTCCTGCATATGAGTTTTTGTTTGGAGTGAGGTCTAGCTTAATTTAGTCTCTGAAGTTATATGTATCTATGCTACTAGAACTATCTATATGTAACTATTGAGAAAACATTTTTTCCCTTTTACAACTGCTCTAAAATACTATTTTTGAAAGAAAGCAAATGTTTATATGAGTCTGTTTTTAAAGTCTCAAACAACTTAGAATTTTCTCTGTAGGAAGTTCTTTAAATATAAATTCAATATTTTTTAGACAGGAAGTTCCATCAATTTTCTATTTCTTCTGTTGTTTGTTTGGGGGGGTATGTATTTTACTAGGAATTTACCCATTATCTGAAATTTCAAATTATCAAGATGAACTTATTTATTCTATTCTCATTTTTTCCTACATTTCACAATGAAAATTTTAGACACATGCAAAAGTTGAAAGAATTGTATGGTGAACACTCATACACATGCCACCTAGATTCTACAATGTGTATTTACTGGACTTATAATTTATGTATCATCTCTCTATTTTCCATTCATCTGTTTCTAATTTTAAAATGCATTTCAAAATAAGTTGCAAATATCTGGGCAATCTCTTCCAAATTCCTCAGAATGCATATTATTAATTTGTGTTCAACATTTTTTTTCTCTTACTCCTCTTGAGATAAAAGTTATGCATAATAAAACACACAAAACTTAGGTGTACCATCTGGTGAGTTTCTGACTTTGCAAACAAAATCTATATCAATGTGAGGAATAACATCATCACCCTAAGTTTCCTTATGTCCTTCTCAGCAGATTACCTTTGCCATCTCCCTGGAGAAAACCATTGTTTTGATTTTTTTTTTTGACCACAGACTAATTTTCTCCCATCATAGATTTTTATTTAATCACATTTTAGTTTTACTTGTCACCTAATTTCTTGACTATATTAAAGATTTTTTAATATTCTGCGTTGTTACTCATCATCTAGATCTGTTAGCTTTTTGTTGTTGTTGTTTGTGACTTCCTTAGGTGTTTTGTAACATGATCTTAGCTCCTAGTGAGCTTGATAAGTTTTCTATTTGATGAATTAGAAAAGTTGAGACTCTGAATGATGTTCACTTCTGCTAAAGAGGATTAACTTATTTCTCTTATTTTTTATATTTTATTTTATTTTTTAATTGATTTTTAAAAAATAAACGGCAGTGGAATACATTACAATTCGGATTACACATATACAGCACAATTTTTTATATCTCTGGTTGTATATAAAGTATGTTGACACCAATTCATGTCTTCACACATGTACTTTAGATAGTGATGTCCATCTCATTCCACCATCATTGCTAACATCCTGCTCCCTCCTTTCCCCTCCCACTCCTGTGCCCTATCTAGAGTTTGTGTATTCCTCTCATGATCCCTCTCCCTACCCCACTATGAGTCAGCCTCCTTATATCAGAGAAAACATTCAGCATTTGTGTTCTTGGTATTAGCATTATCTTCTCCAGCGCCATCCATTTACCTGCAAATTTATATTTTAGTGACACATAGTTGTACATATATGTGGGATACAGTGTCATATTTCAGAGCACATGTTCATTGTGCAATAACCCAATCAAGGTAATTGGTGTATCTTTTTTCCTTTTTTAAAATTTGTCATTTTGAGTTATATGTCAAAGTGTATTTTGACATATTATACATACATATTATATATATATATATATATATATATATATATATATATATATATATATATGTATATATGGAGTATAACTTCCCATTCTTGTGGTTGTTCACAATGAGAAGTTTCACTAGTGGTGTATTCATATATGCACATAAAAAAGTTATGTCTGATTCATTCTACTGTCTTTCCTATCCCCACTCCTTTCCCTTTATTCCCCTTTGTTTAATCCAATGAACTTCTATTCTCTACTCTCCCTCCTTATGGTGTGTTAGCATCCATGTATCAGAAAGAGCATTTGAACTCTGGTTTTCTGGGATTGGCTTATTTCACCTAGCATGATAATTTCTAGCTCCATCCATAATAAAGTCATTCTTTTTTATGGCTGATTCTATTTTCTTTATTCATTCATCTTTGAAGGGTACCTATGTTGGTTCCAAAGCTTTGTTATTGTGAATTGAGCTTCTATAAACATTGATGTGGCTGTGTCACTACAGTATGCTGATTTTAATCCCTTAGGGTATATACCAAGGAATGGGATAACTGGGTCAAATTGTGGTTTCATTTTCAGTTTTCTGAGGAATCTCCATAATGTTTTCCAGAGTAGTTATACCAATTTGCAATCCAAATAGCAATGTATGAGTGTAACTCCGCCCCGCCCCCCACATCCTTGAAATTGGCATATCTTAAGAAGATTTATTTTTGAAGCTATAGGCAGTTTAATTGAGACATCTTATTCTTTGGTGATTTCAAGGAACTCCCTGTATCTTGTTCTTCCCTATTCCCAATGTGTGTTCCTTTGGGGAGCAGGGTGCTGCCAACATCCTGAGTTGTTCACAAGATCCAATGTTTGCTCTCGAAGCCTGTGAGGTTGTTGGTGGCTCTGCTGAGTTTCTCTTCCTTCCACTGCTGTGCTTTATTTTTGGTCATCTGCCCTCTTACCCATAACGTTGGAGTCAGCACAGTCCCCAGGGAAAAACGTCCAACCCGCCACTTCTCCCTAAGGCTCATTTTTCTGGATCTTGGCTATCTACGTCTTTGCTGCCTGAATATGTCATTACTCATTTGTTTGTTTTCCTTTTTCTTCCTGTTTTTTTAAAACATCTCTAGTTTTGACAGTAGGATTACCCTTTAGCCATTTAATTTACTATTATCACATTATATCTTTTAGTTTCCTCCAATTACTAAATATAATTTCCATT
The DNA here is from genome assembly GCF_047511675.1 of Marmota flaviventris. Taxonomy (NCBI): domain Eukaryota; kingdom Metazoa; phylum Chordata; class Mammalia; order Rodentia; family Sciuridae; genus Marmota; species Marmota flaviventris. The sequence continues at coordinate 73,605,822 of NC_092512.1, forward strand.
TTCATACTGGATCTGTAAAATTTTTGAATCCCAGCTGTTATAGATGAGGCCATTAGCATCCATATTCTTTCTACTTCCATTCCTCTCTTTCAAATTTTATTTTATTATTTCTATGGTGTGAAGACATAAAAAAATTATATTCTGCAAACTCAAATGTACAGGCTTAATTTGGTGTTAGTTTCACTGTCAAGTATGGTTAATATGTAACCCAAGTCTTTCTGGCACAGAAATGATAGAAACAGAAAATAGGTGTTAATCATTAAAAATATTTCTGAAATCTGGAATAGGCTTAGCAATGTGAAGCCAGGATGGGAAGTTGGCAAAAGACACATGGCTTATAAAAATTTGGAAGTGGGAGGAGGAAGAGAGAGAAGGAGAGGGAGAGAGACAGAGATAGAGACAGAGACAGAGAGAAAGGATGGGTCAGATAGAATTTCATGTTAATCTCCCAAATCCGTATGCACTATGTGTAAGGGATTCCTGGGATCACTCTGGCCAGGTGGGATGTGCCCAGGTGGATCTGGCGTGGACTTTGAATGAGGATCACAGCATGTGCTGCATCCCAGAAAAAGTGGAATGACCAAAATCCCTCTCCAAGATTCACATGCTAATGCAGACAAGAAAAAACCTTGATTCTCAGTGCAATCTAATTTTGTGTGTGTGTGTGTGTGTGCGTTTTGGGATATTTCATTTGTTTACATTTTTATTTATAGTTTTTTTTTTTTTTTTGCCATTTAGGGTACTGGTAGAAATGATGCTGGTCAAAAATTCTATGGCACTGATTGCTTGAGAAATTGAATTCTAAATTGCAAGACTCAAACCATAAAAATAAAGATCCTTGTTGCAGACACTTCACGGAAAACACAGAGAAATATTTTTCTGTCCTAAGCCTGCACATTAGAATTGTAGGTGTTAACAAATAGACACACTGTCCATGTTGTGCCTCTTGGGGACAGTAATAGCTTTCCATACATTACATGATTCACAAAGGTTACATAAGAAGTTCACTGACATGTGAGAGTCCAACAATGGTTATAACAGAATAATAGCAAATGAGATGTGCATGTGTGAGTGTGTGTGTTTTCAGTGCCAGATCTTATACAAATATGGAAAATATGACATTTAGAGGTGATAGATCAATTTCCTTATTACCTGGAAGTTTAAGGCAGGAGGGAGAATGTGATTGAGGTACTCTCACATATCTCAAGACATTCTTCTCTGCTGCAAAGGATCAGGCTGAGGAGCTGCAACTTTAAACAGCCCTGTAAACATAAAATAAGAACTGTTATTTCCATATGGCATTAGAAACTAACACTTTCGGTTGCCCCTAGCAACCACATGACAATCTGAATACCTATGAATTGGTTACAGCCTGGAGTCCAATACAGGACAGTTTGTCTCCTTCAATAATGAAGAGTAATTGGCTGAGAATTGAATTATAATTGATCACTAAGCAGAGTAATTTACATGACTTGAATTACTTGTCCATTTAGGTGTGGTCTGCACATAATTTAGGCTTGCAGAAAGTCTAAATGGATTGTAACCTAAGATCCCCAAGTTAAAATAAATTAGAGATTAGTACAATGTTACCTTTTCAACTATCGTTCCATACATTATCCACTAGCTATATAACAACTCATTACTTCAGTACTTTTGTTTATCTCAGACTGGAGGTGATGCATAGTATCACTTATTGGGAAAAACTTTTCGGGCGATTAGGTTGGCAAATTTTTCATGTAGTTAGAAAACTTAGCTCAGAGGCTAAAGGGGTGGTCTTAACACTATGATTTACTCATATGGGATGGATAATATGTGATAGAGTCTGGAATTTTATAAATTTTGGAAACTAAAGAAAAAGCAATAAAAATAGAAAATATATTTAACATGTTACACATATGCATACACATATGCACTATGTATCTGCACACACAGATAAACACAGTAAGCAAATATATGCTTATATATAAGGTATTATATATCACAAAAATTTTATGTATGCTACATGTGTATACATCTATATTATAAATATAACATGTGCATTACCCCACATACACATACACTATATGTATTACTGGATTTTGGTAAACTTTATTGATCATTACCAAACCATTTGAAGAACATTGCTTTGTAATTTTTTTAAAAAATTGGCTTATCTTTTTATTCTAATTATGTATATATGACAGAAGAATGCATTTTGATTCATTGTACACAATTGCAGCACAACGGTTCATTTCTCTGGTTTTACAAGATGTAGTGTCACACCATATGTGCAGTCATACATGTACCTTGGATAATGATGTCTATCTCATTCTACCATCTTTCCTGCCCCCATTTTCTTTCCCCACCCATTCCTCCCCTTAGCCCTATCTACAGTTTCTTCATTTTTCCCATGATCCCGCCCCTCTTTGGTTTTTTGGGATTGGCTTACTTTGCTTAGCATGATATTCTCCAGCTCCATCCATTTACCTGCAAATGCCATGATTTTATTCTCTTTAAATGCTGAGTAATATTCCATTGTGTATATATACTACAGTTTCTTTATCCCTTTATCTACTGAAGGGCATCTATGTTGCTTCCACAGTTTAGCTATTGTGAATTGTGCTGCTATAAACATTGATGTGGCTGCATTACTATAGTATGTTGATTTTAAGTCCTTTGGGTATAGACTAAGGTGTGGGATAACTGGGTCAAATGGTGGTTCTATTTCCAGTTTTCTAAGGAATCTCCATATTGCATTCCAGATTGGTTGCAACAATTTGCAGTTCCACCAGCAATGTATGAGTGTGCTTTTTCCCCACATCCTCGCTAACACTTATTGTTGTTTATATTCTTAATAGCTGCCATTCTGACTGGAGTAAGATGAAATCTTAGAGTAGTTATGATTTACATTTCTCTAATTGCTAGAGATATTGAACATTTTTTCATATATTTGTTGATTGATTATATATCATTTTCTGAGATGTGTCTGTTCAATTCCTTAGCTCATTTATTGATTGGGTTATTTGTGTTTTTTGGTGTTAATATTTTTGAATTCTTTATATATCCTAGAGATTAGTTCTCTATCTGATGTGTGTATGGTAAAAATTTGTTCCCCAATTGTAGGCTCTCTATTCATCTCACTGATTGCTTATTTTGCTGAGAAGAAGTTTTTAGTTTGAATCCATTCCATTTATTGATTCTTGAGTTTAATTCTTGTGCTATAGGAGTCTTATTAAGGAAGTTGGGGTCTAATCCAACATGATGGAGATTTAGGCCTAATTTTTCTTCTAATAGGTGCAGGGTCACTAGTCTAACCTAGGTCCTTGATCCACTTTGAGTTAAGTTTTGTGTATGGTGAGAGATAGGAATTTAATTTCATTTTGCTGAACATGGATTTCCACTTTTCTCAGCACCATTTGTTGAAGAGCTATCTTTTCTCCAATGTATGTTTTTCAGACCTTTGTCTAGTATGAGATAACTGTATTTTTGTGGGTTTGTCTCTGTGTCTTCTATTCTGTATTTTTGGTCTACATGTCTATTTTGGTGCCATTACCATGCTGTTTTTGTTACTATCTCTTTGTAGTACATTTTACGGTCTGGTATTGTGATGCCTCCTTCTTTAGTTTTCTTGATATGGATTCCTTTGGCTATTCTGTGTCTCTTGTTTTTCCAAATGAATTTCATGAGTGCTTTTTCTATTTCTATAAGGAATGCTGTTGGGATTTTAAATGGAGTCACATTGAATCTGTATAGCATGTTGGGTGGTATGGCCATTTTGATAATATTAATTCTGCCTATTCAGGAGCATAGGAGATCTTTCCATCTTCTGAGATATTCTTCAATTTCTTTCTTTAGTGTTCTGTAGTTTTCATTGTAGAGGTCTTTCACCTCTTTTGTTAAATTGATTCCCAAGTTGTTTTTTTTTTGAGGCTATTGTAAATGGGGTAGTTTTTTTCTAATTTCTTTTTCAGAAGATTCATCACTGATGTAAAGAAATGACTTTGATTTATAGGCATTGATTTCATATCCTGCTACTCTGATAAATTTATTAATTAATTCTAGACATTTTCTGGTGGAGTTTTTTGGATGCTCTAGGTATAGGAACATGTCATTGGCAAATAGTGATAGCTTGAGTTCTTTTCCCTTTCATACCCCTTGAATTTCTTTCATCTAATTGCTCTGGGTAGAGTATCCAGGACTATGTTGAAGAGAAGTGGTGAAAGAGGGCATCCCTGTCTTGTTCCACTTTTTAGAGGGAATGTTCCCAATTTTTCTCCATTTAGAATAATGCTGGCCTTGGGTTTAGCATAGACAGCTTTTCAATGTTAAAGTATTTTCCTACTGTCCCTAGTTTTTCTAGTGTTTTGAACATGAAAGTGTGCTGTATTTTGTCAAATACTTTCTCTACATCAATTGATATGATTCTTACTTTTAAGTCTACTGATATGTTTAATTACATTCATTGATTTCCATATTTTTGAACCAAACTTGTATCCCTGGAATGAACCCCACTTGATCATGGTGCACTATTTTTTAAATATGTTTTTGTATGCAATTTGCCAGAATTTTACTGAGAATTTTTTCATCTATGTTCATCAGGTATATTGGTCTGAAATTTCTGTCCTTGAAGTGTCTCTGCCTAGTTTTGGTAACAGGATGATACTAGCTTCATAGAATGAGATTGGAAGGGTTCCTTCCTTTTTAATTTCATGAAAAAATTTCATAATTGCTTTTTCTATTTCTATAAGGAATGCTGTTGGGATTTTAATTGGAATCACATTGAATCTCTATAGCACATTGAGTGGTATGGCCATTTTGACCATATTAATTTTGTATTGATAGAATTAATATTAATATGTTTCTTTGTAGGTCTTGTAGAACTCTTCTGTGAATCCATTTGGTCCCAGGCTTTTCTTGGTTGGTAGGCTTTTGATGGCATCTTCTATTTTCTTGCTGGAAATTGATCTGTTTAAATTGTGTATGTCCTCTTGACTCAGTTTAAGTTGATCATATGCCTCTAGAAATTTATTATTGTATTTAAGGTTTTCCCTTTTTCCTGGAGTATAGATTTTCAAAATAGTGTTTAATTTTCTTCTGTATTTCAATAGTGTCTGTGATGCTATTTCCTTTTTCATCAAAAATTTCAATAATTTGAGTTTTATCTCTCCTTCTTTTTTATTAGAGTGGCTAAGGATTTGTATTATTTATTTTTTCAATGGACCAGTTTTTTGAATTGTTTCAATTACATTGATTTCTGCTCTGATTTTAATTATTTCTTGTCTTTTACTACTTTTGGTGTTGGTTTGTTTCTCTTTTTCTAGGGCTTTGAGATATAATGACAGGTGGTTTATTGGTTGACCTTTCATTCTTTTAATTAGTGAACTTAATGCAGTAAACTTTCCTCTTAGTACCTTTATAGTGTCCCAGAGATTTTGATAAGTTGTATTAGAGTTCTCATTTACCTTTAAGAATGTTTTAATCTTACTCCTTATGTCTTCTGTTAACCATGTGTCATTCAATAGCATAATGTTTAGTCTCCAGATGTTGGAGTAGTTTCTAGTTTTAATTTTATTATTGATTTCTAATTTCATTCCATTATGATCAAATATGGTAGTATCTCTATTTTTTTGTATTTGCTAATACTTGCTATATGGAAAAATATATGGTCTATCTTGGAAAAGGATCCATGTGCTCTTGGGAAGAAAGTGTATCCACTGGTTGATGGATGGAATATTCTGTATATGTCTGTTAAGACTGAAGTTTTGCTTGTTTTATTGAGTTCTATAGTTTCTTTATTTAGTTTTTGTTTGGAAGATCTATCCAGTGGTGACACAGGTGTTTTAAAGTCACCCAGTATTATTGTGTTATGGTCTATTTAATTCTTGTAGTTGAGAAAGGTTTGTCTGATATACATAGATGCCCCATTTTTGGGGAATGGATATTTATAATTGTTATGTCTTGTTGATGTAGAAATCCCTTACACAGTATGAAATGTCCTTCTTTATCCTTGTTCACTAGCTTTGGTTTGAAGTCCACTTTATCTGATATGAGGATGGAAACCCTGCTTATTTATGCAGTTCATTTGAGTGGTATGTTTTTTCCCAAACTTTTACCTTCAGACTTTGAATGTCTTTTCCTGGGAGATGAATCTCTTAAAGGCAGCATATTATTGCTTTTTTTTTTTTTAAATCCAATCTATCCGTTTCTGTCTTTTAATTGATATGTTTAGGACATTCACATTCAGGGTTAGTATTGAAATATAATTTATATTCCTGGACATTTTGGTTTATTTTTGGTTTTTAACTTGGTTTCTCCTTTGATTGGCCTTTCCTTTAGTTTAGTTTCTCCCTTTGCTGATTTTCATTGTTGTTTTTCATTTCTACCTCTTAGAATATTTTACCAAGAATGCTCTGTAGTGCAGGCTTTCTTGGTATAAATTCTTTTCACTTTTGTTTATCATGAAAAGTTTTTATTTTGTCATCAATTCTGAAGCTTAATTTTGCTGGATATAAGATTCTTGGTTGGCATCCATTTTCTTTCAGAGCTTGATATATATTGTTCTAGGATCTCCTGGCTTTGAGGGTCTGGGTTGAAAAATCTGCTGAGATCCAAATTGGTCTCCTCCTCTATGTAATCTGATTTCTCTCTCTTGTGGTCTTTAGGATTCTATCCTTATTCTGTATGCTATGCATTTTCATTATATTTGTCTTGGTGTAGATCTGTTGTAATTTTTTACATCTGGTGTCCCGTAAGCCTCTTGTATTTGCTTTTCCAATTCATTCTTCATGTTTGGGAAATTTTCTGATACTACCTCATTGAAGAGATTTTGTGTTACTTCTTAAATTTGGTCTTTTGATGCTATCCCATAGTTCTTGGATGTTCTGTTCATGGTATCTTACCATCTTTATTGTGTTGTTAACTTTATTTTCAAGAGTGTATATTTTATCTTCATTATCTGATATTCTGTCTTCCAAGTGATCTAGTCTGTTTGTGATGCCTTCTATTGAGTTTTTTATTTGGTTTATTGTTTCCTTTATTTCAAGGATTTATGATTTTTTTTCAGAATCTCTCTTGAAGTAATGTTTTGCTACAGTACTTGCTCTTTTATCTCTTTGTTGGTATGATCAATAGTTGCCTGTATTTACTCTCTTGTCTCTTTTTTGGAGTGACCATTTTTTGCCTGTCTTTGCTGTCTTATGTCATTCTTTAATTTGAAGATCATTTTATTGTGTACATTCTGAATTCCTTCTCTGACATTTCATCAAAAGCACTGTCAATGGATTCTGTTATTGTAGTATTCCTGGTTTGTTTGGGGCACTTTCTTTCCTTGTTTTTTCCAAGTTGTCTGTGTGTCTCCATTTCTTGCAGTGTGGATCTGAGGTATTACAGCTCAGGAGGACCCAGGAGAAACTGAGTCAAGAAAGAACAGGGTCAAGATCTGGGGTTAAAGTCAAGAAGTCCAAGTTCAAGACATGGGCAGAAACAAAAGATGGTGAGAGGTAGGCTGGTCTATAGGGCTCTTCACAAGGTAAGTACTCCAGGAATTTAGGGTCTCTCCTTGACATTCAGAAGTCTTCCAGATATAATTCTAAGTGTAACAGAAAGGTTCACCCAGGACAAAAGGAAAGACAATGAAGAGAGTGAATATAGTGTGCTAAGGTCTCGAGTGGACTGGTCCTCCCATCAAGGGAGATGGGAGGCTGAGATGCCTTGTAGAACTTGCTGCCTTCTGCTCTAAGAGCTAACAGGGATATCCATGGAGACCCAGGTTTGGAAGATGCTGATCATTTCATAAACAGACTGGATTCTTGGGGTTGTCTTACAATCCTACCCAGGTTGCTTAATAAGACAGGGTGATTGGTAAGTCTGTGAGCTTGGAGTCAAAGACTTTTCAGCTCTGTGTCCTTGGGGAGTGTCCTAGTCTTTCTGATACTCAGTCCCTTCCCTTTCTTGTAGAATCTCAACACTTCCCTTGCATTACAGTTACAAAACCCAACAATCATAAATTAAGGTCTTTCACTCTGTTTGGCTCATAGGGAAAAAATTAATGGTTATTAAGTAGTTATTGTCTCAGTATTAAAAAGTTACTTGGTGCGGGATTATAGCATAAAAAGTGCAGTAGTGAGTTACATCCATTTTTTGATAGGTGTATGTGGTACTGAAGACAGGAGATAAAAACACATGGTTTTGTGGCCCAGAAGAGTTTCCCAAGTCTGTCAAACCATAACACAAGTTCATACAATAGTCCTCCCTTATCTACACATGCATGTTCCATGGTTTCCGTTACCTGCAGTCATTTGGGGTTAAAAAATGTGAAATAAAAAAGCATTGAATATCAGACTTTGTTTGTAAAACAAACGGAGCCATTCCAAATCTGTTAAATACTTTCACATCTAGGGGAATTACTTTACTCTAATTGTTATTTTTTTGGAGAGGAAAGGCTAAATACTCTGAGTTCCTTCTATGTAGCTATTAGGTAAAACAATACAGTTCCAAGATTTTCAAATTCATTGGAAATTAAAAAGACAGTCAATTGCTGAGTGGAAAAGAAATATGTAGCTAGCGAGGTGAGCTTCTAAATAAAGACCTGAGCAAGTGATCTTTTAAAAATCACTTAAAATTTAAAATGAGTCATTGATGATCATTATTAGTAAAGATAGTATTTAAAAATGAGCTGTTAGACTGGGTTTTCTCTTTTAGAAATAGATATAATAAGACAAAAGGAAGACAACAAAGAGAGTGAATATAGTGTGCTAAGGTCTTGAATATAGTGAATATAGTGTGCTAAGGTCTTTCAGGCTGGCAACCCCAGCCCTGACTGTATTTCTTTATTTTTGGACTTCAAGAATACATAAGTACCCCAGTTCACAATTCACATAGGTAATATTTTTCAACATATTTTCCCTTAGAGATTGAGGATAAAAGCACTTATCATGACAATTCATTGAAACATATTGTCAATTCCCTCATCAAATTTAGAATTCCCTTTATCTTGCAGGTTCCAAAGGCCATCATGTAAATCACTTTCTCAATATGTGTGCTTTTTGTTGCTCTGAAATGTCAGTTTTCAGAGGCTCTTTTATACAAAGAGCTACTTTAAAACTCTGTGAAGTACTCCCAAGTGGTTTGATTAAGAAAGACAACAAATGTACTATACTTCTTTAAGTTTTATTTTATTTTCTATTGACACATATTAATTGTATGTATGGGTGGCACATAATGCATACATACACAACTATGTGATGATCAAATAAGAATAATTTACATATCCATCTCCTCAAACATTTATCAATCCTTTGTGATGAGAATATTCAAAATCCTCTCTTCTAGCTATTTGGAAATATACACTTTTTTAAAGCTAAAGTCAACGTACTGTGCAGTACAGCACTAGAACTTATACTATGTGACCATAACTGTGTATCATGCTATGCGTTTTTTATGTATTTTTTGTAGGTGTAGATGGACACAACATAATGCCTTTATTTTTATGTGGTGCTGAGGATCGAACCCGGGTCCCTCCTATGCTAGGTGAGTGCTCTATCGCTGAGCCATAATCCCAGCCTATGCTATGCATTTTTAACCAACACTTAATCCACACCAGATATTAGTCTAACTACTTTGCAAATGTGAATGCATTTGGTCCTCACTACAGTCCTGTTGTATTATCATGTCTTTTTACAGATGATGGAATCAAGGCACATAGCGGTGAAATAATGTCCCCCAAAGTACCCTTTGTAGAGCTGGTCTTCAACCCCAGGAGCACAGGGTGCATTCCATCTCTTCCTGCTACTTCTGTGCAGCCTTGACTCCCTATTCACCGTGATGGGAGCTTTTCAATATTGGGCAAACCCAGCCCTGACTCTATTTCTTTATTTTTGGACCTCAAGAATACAAAATTGAGTTAACCACGAAGTAGATTTTTGTCATGTTTCTGAAGTGCTTGCTTTTTTTGTTTGATCATATTTTGTTATACTTTCCCCCATTTCTACCCTTATACTGTATATTTAATGTGCATCTCTTTGATCCATCTTTCATATTTTTATGTAGATATATGTAAATGATCCTAGAAAATTATCATGATCTTTGTGTATAAAGACATAGTTTGCTGAGTTCTTATCTATCCTAGTTTAATCTGGGAAATTTCAAGTAAGTATTTTCTTAAATGTCCTCACCCATTTATTGATCATTTTATCCAGGGCTCCTATTAGATACCTATCAATATTTCTACTCCTGTCCTTCCATCTCTTGATGTTTCCATGCTTCTTTCTATCACTTAATCCTTTTCTGCTGCAAGCACTGACCGTTCATCAACAGTATCTTCTGTGTGATAATGGTATGTTCTCTGTACATTCTATGCTCAGTGTATCGATTGCTTTCTTTTTTTATGGGGAAATATTTCATGCTTAACATTCCCAATTGAACGTTCTGTTACTTCATGCACTTGACTCTTTTTGATACTGGAAATGGAAGCCAGGGACATTTTACCACTGAGCCACATCAATAGGGTCTATGTTGCTGAGGCTGGCCTCAAACTTGTGATCCTCCTGCCTCAGCCTCCTGAGTTGCTGAGATTACAGTCATGCACCACTGCACCCTGCTATATACTTGACTCTTCATTTTAGTGTTTTTCTGAAAATATTTATTTGTGCTTACTTGAAATTCCTGTTCTATCTGGTTAATTAATTCTATAATCCTTGATAGGTTGGTTAGTTTCTTACTCCCAAATGTTTTTTTCCCCTCTTGGATTTACTTCTCTTGAAATTCTCTGTTACCTTTGGCTTATAATCTGGGTCTGGTAGGAGGAAAACACTAAAATTACAGCTTGTTCTTTTCCAAAGGGGATTTGGACTTCTTGCCTCAGGACAGAGGAGCCTCTAACTTTGTAGACTAAGCCCTACCAATCTCCATTTCTTCCCCTTCCCCCCATGGGCCTCTGACCTGGAAAAACTTCAGCAGCTCTTTGATGATTTCTTAATCCACACGTGTGAGAGGGGAATAGAAAGAGGAGAGAATTCTTGTAGGTGATCATACCTCACACATCTCTTGATATTTGAGATTTACCCTGGGAAGCCTGCTATACCTCCACTCAGGACTGACTCTCTTGTTGGTAGAGGCTCACTTATGGATTTCTTTTATGGAAGGAATAGGGTGGATCTTGGTCTGCCTTTATGTGCAGAATGATGGTGTAAAATAAAAGAATGCTCACCTTCAGGAGTCTTTTCCCAGTCCTGTACTGCTGTTCACAACTGACTCTCTTCTTGTCTAGTTGCTGCATTTCTTTCAAATAGAAAAAAAGAATTTCTCCTTTTTCCAAGAATTCCTCATGATTCTTATGGAATGCTCAGAGACCAACTTACCTGTTCACATTACATCTGCGGCTTCTGAGGCTTCTGCATCGTGGGTCCAGGTGAGGAAGCCAGCAGCTCATGTGAGCTTAACATCTTCCCTTTGGAACTAAAAATCCCTGTTAAGTATAAGGGAAAATTCCTAAGATAGAACCTATTATTTTATATATTCCTTTATTTATTTTTGAACATCATGAAAACAGGGCTTTAGCTTTAGCACTAACGGGGTCAGAGGATTCAACTGAAATTTCCAGTTCCACCATTTAACACCAATGTATCTCTGGGTCTTTAGTTTCATTTTGCTTCTCTGTAACTTGGAAAAATAATCTTCATGAACTTTTTACTCATCACACATGTGTCTCAGGCATACAGTGAGGCCCAGAGTACTTTGTAAGACTTCTGGGATGATCAAAGGAGATACTATGTAAAATATCTAGGAAGACCAAAGTATACCATGGTGAAGAGGAAAACCTGCATAGCGCTGAAGACTTAGGCTCTGGAGTGAGAGATTTGGGTTCAAGTCTTGCTTCTTCCACTTTGTGCTGTAATTTGACCAAGTGTTAAAACTTCTCTGATCATTTGTTCCTTAAGTTGTTAAGAAAAAGAGATGATACCTACACAAAAGACTTTTGTGGATTAAAAGGACAATCTGGAAAAGCACTCAATGATCTATCAATGTTTGGCATTGGTTATACATTTAATAAACATTAGCTATTTTTAGTAAATATATTTGCTCCTTCCTGAAACAGCATCATTCCATTGATTTTAACCATTTATGGAAGGAAATTGAAGGGACATTGACCTCAGATATCTCCATGTGGCAGAATCTAAATTAGTAGAACCTGTATGATCAAACTGTCTTACAGAGGCTATTGATGGAAGAGCAAGGCTAAGACTCCAAGCTCTGCTGATACCAGAGTGGATTATGATTGAAGTTGCAAAAACAAGAGCCCTATTAAAGAAAAGCAATAATCTCTGCCGTCCCATATATTTTTGGTAACTACATCTAGCTATTAAACACTTGAAATACGGCTAGTGTGGTTGGGCTGAAATTAAAGCTTGTTTCATTTTAATTGATTTGAATTGAAATTGAAATATTCCCATGTGACCAATGGCTACTGTGTTGGACAATGCGGCTCTTGGAAAGGGAATTGACAAGAAATGACTCCAGATTAAAAGTGGGTAATGAAGGAGCGAGAAAAAAGTCTCTGCAAGGACTCTCAGGGGAGGGATATGAGAGTCAGGGGTATATGGTTATCCTGTGTCTCCTTCAGGGTCCTTCAGACAACCATCTGTCATCACCACATCCACAAACTTCTGCCTCTGTGACCTTGTCATCACCTTGCAATACTTGTTAACATTTTTCCTTGTTATAGTCATAACCCGTGTTTAGAGCCCGGGGGAGCAGCCACCATATGGCATGGAGCTCTACCACAGCCAGAGAGCCACTCTGATGCCAGATCCTGGAGATTAACATTCATGACATCAAAAGTTCTCCTTCTGGACACACAGCACACATCCCTGTGTACCTGCATGCAAAGGGCACAAAGCTGCCTTGGGACGTGACAGCATGATCTCCCCAGACTTAGTAGAAAGCTAGAATTTGTAAATTGCTAAAAAGAATGTTTGGCTCAATTTCTTGTGCGTTTGGGAAAGATGCATATTCAGGTATGGGAAACACTGTGTGTGTGTGTGTGTGTGTGTGTGTGTGTTTATAAACACATGCTACAGTGCTTAATACGGTAGCACTTTGTGCATAACAAATTTAAAGGAAGGAAAAGAGATATTTTCTCTTTTAGAAGTACAAGATTTCAAGATGACCTCATGCTTGTTTAGAGTTGTTTCTGAGCATTTCTTGGCATATCTGGAGCTATGCTGAGCTTTTCTCAGGGCTTCCCTGGTTGGAATAGCCTTGCTGACTCACCTGAATATAGTATGGGATAGGTACTTGGACCCCTTCTGCCACTTATATTGAAGCCATGTAGTGAGAAGATTCTTTTCTAGATAGCAGGTAAGTGGATTGTTACAGCTCTTTTCAGACAATCCTGAATGTGAGAGAGAAATCAGAAATGAAAGTTAGAGAGACTGACATGTGGATGGAGAACCTTCATTGAAGGTCACAAGAAGGTCCCTGCCCACAAAAGCAAATGGCGGGGAGATCCCTCAGGAGGGTTCACGAGGGATGATGCTTCCATTGCTAAGGCACATTGCAGCACTGTATCAGCTTTTAGTAACCAGAACATTCTTGTGGTTTCAAGAACACACAGTGTTTTCTGTGGTAAAAAACATTTTCTCAACCATCATTAATTACCCTCTGCCCCCTCCCTCCCCTCCCACCCCTTTACCCTATCTAGAGTTCCTCTATTCCTCCCATGCTCCCGCTCCCTGCTCCCTATCCCACTATGAATCAGCCTCCTTATATCAAGGAAAACATTTGGCCTTTGGTTTATTGGGATTGGCTTACTTCACTTAGCAGTATTTTCTCCAATGCCACTTATTTACCTGCAAATGCCATGATTTTATTCTCTTTTACTGCTGAGGAATATTCCATATATGCCACATATTTTTTATCCATTCATCTATTGAAGGGTATCTAGGTTGATTCCACAATTTAGCTATTGTGAATTATGCTGCTATAAACATTGATGTGGCTGCGTCCCTGTAGTATGCTATTTTTAAGTCCTTAGAGTGTAGAATGAGGAGAGGAATAGCTGGGTCAAATGGTGGTTCCATTCCCAATTTTCCAAGGAATCTCCATACTGCTTTCCATATTGGCTGCACCAATTTGCAGTCCCACCAGCAGTGTATGAGTGTACCTTTTCCCCCACATCCTTGCCAATATTTATTTTTGTTTGTATGTATTATCCAAGGTACATATATAAAGACATGAATTGGTGGAATACACTAAGTATACAGCCAGAGATATGAAAAATTGTGCTCTCTCTATATAAAAGAATTGTAATGCATTCTGCTATTACATATAAATAAAAAAAATAAGCACATTTGTACCTTTCAAAAAAGAAAAAGCATTTTCTCTATGTGCTGAGTGATGCTCATGTCTTCACAATACAGTATGAAGCCAAATGTCGCAATTTATAGAAAATGAAAAGCTGCTATTATCAGCCCAAACCCTAAATTAATATGAAGTTCACAAAGAAGAAAAGAATCTTAAGAGGAAAAACTTCTCTATTCTTTGTTATTGAACCAAGATACTATATTTAGAACTGTGACCTTTATCATTGCTTATTTATACTCTGGGGCAGGCCTCAGACTTCTATGTTATAAAAAGTATTGGCAGGAATGAAGAGTGGGTAACAGTTTCAAATACAAAATATTTCTGGAGTATCTTGCAGTTGGTTATAGATACACCCCTTAACTATTCCAAGTGCTGACAGCCCAAAATTGGCAGGGTAGGAACTTGATGCAGAGCTCTCCCCCCACTGCATGATTCCTTGGTGTCTTCTCAGTTAAAACTTGGTTGACTCCTGCTGTGTGTTTTATTTGCTGGTGTTGCTTCCTGTAAAGCCATTAGAAGCCCGGTTTGCTTCTGCATTGGGTTTGTGGCTTGAATCTCAGAAGCTCAGACAACTTTGCAGGCCTTTAGGAGGTACCTAGCAGACACTCCTTCTTCAGCCCAATGTGAGACAGAATATTTGTCTTGGAGGGTGAAATGAACATACTTACCAGACAAAAATTACTTCTGTCTGTAGTGTAGTGGCTGCTAGTCCATAAATGCATGCAACTGGTCCTTTTATTCGATAGCCTTTTGTTAGGAATCTATTATTTATTCACAGTCCAGTTAGGCAGATAACTAATTGAGTATAAATTTTTCATAAAGTGGAAGGTGATGCTCTGGTCATACTCTTGGGTACTGTGCATCTCAGCCTACGAAACTTTGTTAGGAAAAACCAAAACTCAAACAATAATTAAAAACAAACAAACAAACAAAAAAACCCCCAACTCAATCCCTTATCTGAAATGCCTGGAGCAGCAATGTTTCAGATTTCAGGGATTTTTTTTTTTTTTTTTACAGATTTTGAAATATTTGCATATACATGTAGCTGAGTTATATTAGGGATGAGACCCAAGCATAAACACACGTGTTTCATACACATCTTATACATACAGTCTGAAGGTAATTTTATGCAATATTTTCATTGCACATGTGTTTTGACTGAGCTTGTTACATGAGATCAGGTGTGCAATTTTCCATTTGTGGCATCATGTTGGTGCTTGCAAAATTTATGATTTTGGAACATTTTGGATTTTGGAGCATCTTGTATTTTGGATGCTCAACCTGTAATAAATTACAGTCTACCATGGTTCTGTGGTGACACAGTTAACATCTTCAAGGGCAGTGAAATCACAAAGCAAAGTTTTTAACTGAAACACTGTCATTTAGGCTCTGACTCTGTCGCAAATATGGTAGTTTTAAAAGTTCAGATTTTTCACATATTTTTTTCTCTTGGCTTACAGAGATCCCCCTCTTCCACAAAATTCTACTTGTCTCCTGCAGCCATGTAAGCTCCTGTGAGAGCTGTTCACACAATTCCTTCAGGTACTTGACCGTGATGTTGGTGGTGTCACGGTGAGCAGGAATACATCTGGCACTGTTGGCAAAGCTCCCCACGGGCACCAGTCTTCATGGTGGCCTGCTCTGGGTGCTCTTTTAGCACAGACACTACTGACTCCAGCTCTGAGTCAGCCCAGGGGATGGTGGCCACTGTTGGCTGCGCAGAGTGTCCTGCCTGTGTCTCTCATACCCAGGTCCTGGGAGGGGTTGCGAGGGCAGCCAAGGATGATGGCTGTCACCACAGCTTTAACAATGTGCTTCAGGAAAGTGATTGATTTGAACAATCTGCTCTTTCTTTTTAAAGGGCAGTTTTCAGCATAATTTTTGGTTTATTTTTGGATTGCCATGAAAATACAATGAGGAAGTAATTTCTTGGAAGAAATTCCTGTATTTATAATCAAAATCTGCTGGAGGCTATGGACCCTCCCTATCATTTAAAAACCCTCAAACCATTGTTCCCAACGTGTTCCCACACTGTTCCCAACCAGGGGCCACCACGACGTCATGGCTCTCTCTCCTGATAGAAACAGAACTCCAAAACCAACCCCCTAGGACCACCCTCAGCTGTTGAAAAGGAAGGTAATAGAAATGTTTTTGTGTACATGTTGTATTCCCTCCAACCTTTCCACCTTTCTCTCTCCCTCTTTTTCCTTCCTGTCTTCCCTCTCCCTCCTCTCCCTTTCTCTTTCTTTCATTCTTTATTCCTTCTCTTTCTTTCCCTTATTTCCTCCCTTCCTTTTCCTTCCTCCCTTCCCCTCCCTCCCTCCCTCTCTCTCCTTCCTTCCTTCTTTCTTCCTTCCTTCCTTTCCTCCCTCTCTCCCTCCCTCTCTGCCTTCCTCCCTCTCTCCCTTCCTCCCTCTCTCCCTCCCTCTCTGCCTTCCTCCCTCCCTCTCTCCCTCCCTCTCTCCCTTCCTCCCTCCCTCCCTCTCTCCCTCCCTTCCTCCCTCCCTCCCTCCCTCTCTCCCTCCCTCTCTCCCTTCCTCCCTCCCTCCCTCCCTCTCTCCCTTCCTCCCTCCCTCCCTCCCTCTCTCTCTCCCTCCCTCTCTGCCTTCCTCCCTCCCTTTCTCTCCCTCCCTCTCTCCCTTTCTTTCTCCTCCCTCCCTCCCTCTCTCCCTCCCTCTCTCTCTCCCTCCCTCCTTCCCTTCCTCCTTCCTCCCTCCCTCCCTCCCTCTCTCTCCCTCCCTCCCTTCCTCCCTTTCTCCCTCCCTCCTTCCTTCCTCTCTCCCTTCCTTCCTCTCTCCCTTCCTCCCTCCCTCTCTCCTTTCCTCTCTCCCCACCTTCCTTCTTTTCTACAAACAGAGACAACAACAGAGATGTACCATTTATTTCTTAACTATTAAAAAGCCAAAAAAGACCACCATGGAAAATGGGGTCAAACAACAGGTTTCTACTCCTAGATCCCTGAGCCCTCAGAGGCTTCTTCAAAACACCCTTTCTGAAACTCTCCAGAGAGACAGGGGAGAAGAAGTGAAAGAAAACGTGGATCTCACAAAATGCCAGCATTAGAAAAGTGGAAGTGAGAATGAATCCTGGTGCAGAAGGTGGGTGAACACGGGAGCCTGGATGTGTGTCAGGGAACTGGCCTGGGAACAGGGACATGCAGTGACATAAATCAGGCTGGTGCTGAGTTTCCCGCTTTTTTTTTTTTAAATTTTATTGGTTTGTTCCCTGCGGTGCTTTCACTAAATCTGCTTCCTCTTTGAATACAGTCGTTTTGTTCCCAGTCCAGAAGGTCTTGGATGATGTTGGTGAAATGCCAAACATCTGGCTTTTGAAAAAGAGGAGGGAGAGAGAGAGGACTCTCCACGGATGACTAATCTTTAGGTATCTGATGGGATGCTCGGCATTGTGAGACCCAAGAGATCTGAAGTCTTGCCAGACACCTGTTAATCCCTAAGAGAATCATGTATGATGCTTCACCTGCTTAATTAAGAGAGAAACAAGAAGTTGCCAAGTTTATAACATGCACATAGTGACTAGTGTTATAATCATGCTATAAGCAGATATATAATATTTTAATCTTTCTCATTTATTACTAAAGGCTCTGCCTTTTACTTCATGCCAGGCCCTGAGTGCTTTACGCAGATTAGCCAATTGAATCTTCCCAATAATTCAAATAGGTAGTTAATGTCATCATTCCAATTATATGGATGAGAAAACTGAGTTACATTACTTTGTATTGCCTAGCTTGAAAACAGTATCCCTGATAGTTAATCTGAGTTTTTTTTCCTGACTTAAGAAAGGATTCTTAATCATGATTTTTGACACTGCTGTGGATTATTACAAATATCAATATAAATGTTGGAGCTAATAAGTGAGATAGTGGCATCTTCTCTGTTCATTTGAGGATGTTTAATTGAAATACTGCATTTCATTTTATTTCTTTTTTTCTGTGTTCAAGCTAGTAATTTAAAAAAAGAAGACGAGTTAAGATATTTTTTACCCTTTATTTCTTATGTTTTTATTGGTGCAGATCTGATCTTTCTTTAAAGAGAAAATTTAAATAATCCAATGAATTACAAGTACTATACTTGCTACAAATAATTTAATTTAGGTTAAAATAAATTGGCTATATTTTTGAAAATATCTCCTGGGCCAACCACATTGCTTCCTTCTAAATTCTAAAAGGTAGAGCATAATTGCTATTAATTGAGTAATACGTTATGTATAAGTCATTCAGTTAACCACTTCTGTGTAACAAACTACTGCAAAGCTTATAGCTCAAAGTAATGCTATTTTACTAGCTTTCAGATTTTGTGAGTTAAAAATTCAGGAAGATTTCAGCTGGATATTTCTTTCACTTCATGTAACATCTGCTGAGGTCACTCAGTTTCTAGCTGATGGTTACACTGGTCTGGAGCTGTGCTGTCTAATTTTACACACATGCATACACATGTAATTTTAAATGATCTAATAGCCATATCTTAAAAGTTAAAGAGGAATTAATTAAGTAGTACGTTGAAGGATAAGTCCTGAACTAGCCAGGCATTACATCTCCTATAATATACAAAGCCAAGTATTCATAAGTTAGTCCAGATTAAAGGGGAAGGAAAACTGACCTCTCCTCTTCAATGGAAGGAAGGTCAAAGAATTTGAGGTTATCTTTAGCATGCCAGAGAAAACACGTTCATTTATGTCAAAGTATGATACAAATAAAGCCATACATACTTAAAGCCATTTACATGCATTCGTAAGCTATTGAGATAAAGTGTCTATATAGCTATTGTATAATGGAAGTGAAGCAATGGTTAGCATACTTTGAAGACCTTGGAATATTAGTGTAAGAATAGATCATAGATATTTAGGTCATACATACACATACATTTAGAATATAGAACATATCGCATGTGACTTATTTAGGTTTGTTAGCAGCACATCTAATGACAAATATCAATGTTGTCTCTATAGGAAAATAGAATTCAAATTTTTTTTTTAAAAAAATCATATCTCCTAGTGCTGCCATGGTGAAAAGAGAGGGCTGCCTTATTTTATTTTTATAATTTTAACAAAAGTATTATAATTCCTTACTTTCCTTCTATTTGAATTTTTATTTTAGAAATTGATTTGCCATGGAGTAACTGCCAATGATCTAAACCTTGCATGGATAAATATTTAGCAAACTAGAGCTATTGATTTACAAATAACCTGTCATAAGTAGGAAAGGGGAGATTATCACAATTGGAAAACAAGTAGGGGCTTATTTTCCCTTTAAAAAACCTTTCATAAATAGTTGGATAGGTCAGATGAAATCTCACTTATTATTGAAGTCAAGTATTTATGAGCACTAAATACAGATAAGGAAATTCAAGCTGAGTGAAGAAGGAATTCAATGTCTTAGAGTAATAACATATTGTGTTATTGAAATTTATTGTGTCACTAAGCCAGAGAATGGTAACTGAGCTAGACTAATTTTATATTGTAATAAAAGCTCTTGACTCTTCTCTCTAAACAGGCAGCTTCTGTAACTAGTCAAAAATTTCAATCTCAGATCATTGTTTTTGACAATGAGCAGGTCTCTCCTTTTTGGATTTACCTAACTTACACTGCTGAGTGGGGCTGTCATTAGTTATCAGTCATGGTGGCTATCCATAATGGATCAACCAAGAAACACACTATTATGTGCTTTATAATTGGATCCCCTGTCACAGTAACCAGGATGAATTTACCAGGTCTATCAACCCTCAAGTTTTATAATGTGCCTAGACAAATGTGAAAATTGAAAATCGAATCTCTAAGGCTAGCAAAAAGATATTGTGATTTCAGTTTCTCTGATTTATGCAGAAGACGCCCACATGCAAGTGAGAACATAGACCAGATGTTGAGTTTATGCTGCATGATTTGGTAGTTTCAAATCTCTTTTAAGGGACCATGGAAACCTCTACACTAGTATTGATGTGGAAGTTTGTGGGATGGAATGAGCAATAGATTTGCACCTGAGTTGTGAGTCCCTTGATGAATTTGCTACCTTACAAAATCACAATTGAATTTAGAACTTCTATTCATGGTGTCCCCTGGATAATGGAGGTATCTGGCTAGAATTAATCTGGTGAATTCGGACTCAAGAAACAGAGAAGACAGAGTAATCAATCATGTTAAAAGCACTTAGGCTTCATTCTTTCAACTTATTTACTCACTGTCTCATTAGATTCTTTTCTTCTGCTTTATGCTTATTGCCAAGGAATATGCATTAGAAGGAAAGTGAATCTAATATTTATTTTTAAAAATTTAAAATCCATTTATAAAATCCATTACTACCTGCCAGCTACTATGTAAGGCAATTTGCCTTTATGGTCCTATTTACGGCTCTCAGTAATTCCAGGAGATGAATACCATCATTACTTCTATTTCACAGACAATGAAACTGAGGCTTAAAATGATTAAGTCTCTTGCCAATAGCCCTGGTAAATGATTGGCAGATAAGGGCTATGGGCCAAGATTTGTCAGTTTCTAAATTTCTAGCTCCCATCCCTCTGTGACATCAGCAGAAGCAGAAGCACCAGCAGTAATGGCTGCACCTGTGATAGCAAACAGCTAATATAGACTAAGTATTCACTATGTGCCAGCACCTGACCCTTGTCTCAGACTATTGGCCCAGAACTATCCTGAACTGCTACCCAGAGAACAGTTCCAGACTCTTACAGAAACACATGGTGGCCAACAGCTTCCAAAGCATCTAGCAGGTTCAAGACTTATGCATCTTACCATTGAGTTTCTCCAGCACCCTAGAGGGGAGATTTCCAGCAAGTCACAATAATGAGACACCTGAGTAACTTCTGCAGTCAGTAAGTCCCAGCTGTTCCCTCTCTGTAGATCTGACCTCATCTGGGTTAGTCCAGGGGAGTCCTTCTAAGGGCAACCTATTTCAGCCCTAGGATCATGGTTCCTCCATGCATCTGTGACTCCTAAGGTCTTTACTATTCTCTTTAACTTTCAATGGTAAGTTCCTCATTCTGCCAATCCTTTATTTTTATTTCTTTATACGGTTGTTCTTCTGAGTCCACAGGTCTATATCCTTACATCCAATCCAACCATCTGGGAATTCAAAATGTTCAGAAAAAAATTGCAACTGTACTGAACATGTATAGACATTTTTCTTGACATTATTCCCTAAACAATACTACATAACAGCCATTTACTTAGCATTCTCATTAGTATTATGTATTATAATTAATCTAGACATGATTTAAAATCTATGGAAGCATATGTGCAGATTCTGTGCAGGTACTAAGCCACTTTATATAAGGGACTTGAGCGTTTGTGGATTTTGGTCTGAGGGAGGTCTTGAATCCTCTATCCAAAGATTGGTCTATCCAATCCTCTGTGGATACCAGAATACCAGTGGATGACTAGGTTAAGCTTTGTAGGCATTTTTGGTTTCTGTTTCCTGACTAAATCCTAATGCAAGATATTTTTTTTTCATAAAAATCTCTGCAAAGACAATCCTCAGTTCTCTTTTACAGGTGAAATAATAAAAATAGAAAACATTTAATGTGATCTGCTAATTGTTATAGTTGATAAAACTGGTTCATTTATCCACATTATCTTTCAAAGTTTGGAGGTAGTTCCCAATAACCTTTGGAAGCCCTTTTTATTGTTATGTGTGAGAGAACAGTAATTCTTCCTAAACACAATGATGGGCCCAGGAGAAAGGAAGTCTAATTTAATTAATAATACATAATTAAATCCTGGAAATATCTAGAATTTGAATTAGTTCTGGAATGAATATATGATCCAGCAATGACACAGGAGGAAAACTTTGTTGTATAAGTCTATACAGTTACATGAAGATCACACCCAAAGACTTTGAGAAATGATCATTTTTCTTGCCCTAAGTTCATCCCAGAGGGAACTCAAAGCACTTGACGGTGAGTTGAGAATCTATTTTCAGTTCTATAAAGGAGGCTTATTTAAGAAAGTGAGAATAAATAACAAGTACCAAGTGAATTAGTTCACTTTTAATTAAAAAAAAAAAAAAAGGAATGCCAAAATGGAGTGTGTTAGTCAGATTTGCTTTACTCTGACCAAAATACCTGAGGAGAAC